>NC_060184.1:54321182-54615763 GCF_021184085.1 Oncorhynchus gorbuscha
TTGTATGTCGTGTTCTGTATTATTTGTTCTGCACCCAGAACTCTGGGTCTTGTTGTTCCTGTATGCTCTTTTATGTTTAGATAAGAATTGTATACCTGTCATGTATACCTATACACCATTCTTGTGTGTGTTTAATAAAAATATTTGAAACAGAATATTATTTGGTTCCTTCATTACCTGTGTAAAATACTGCCTGCAATTATGCCTAAAACATCAAGCAGCAATTAACACTTTTTTTTTTCTTGTTGCCAATACAATTTTGCCAAAGGTACAGACAGATTTCAACATGCCTTCTTAAAGTATACCTGAAGTGCTTGTTTCCATGGTGATGCACCTGCCTGCAACCTATATGCTCTTAGCCTTCAACAAGCACACAGGGGTCAGTCAGCAATTTACACTGTCACCTCTAATCATGACCATTCACACTTCAGGCAACTATGTGCAAACCTGTCACCAAATACCTCACACTCTGATAACTATAGTTTGGAATTCTGGATGTTACAATTACAATTTGACAGACTGCATGGCTGAAAAGATTTGATTGGAATCTTGGATTCTAAGTGTTTATTAGTTCTTAGAATGCCTCCCTCCTCAGCTTCCTACTCTTAAGGTATCTCAAGCCAAGCATGTGTTATTAAACTGTGTCCTTGTTTCACCCACTGAAGTCTGTTTCTGAGATTACTTTGACAATCTTCATTTTTATGTATAACTTAAGTCTGAGAAAGTGGTATGTAACTTTATCACAAAGACTGGCTTGACAACAATAATGAACTATGACACATATTGAACATAAAAGTATTTATGTATTGATCAATGGAGATCATTGCATGGGTCACCAAGCCAACATTTTGGTAGTATACAGGTTTCCATCCAACCTTTAAAAAATAATGTGCTCTGAATTTACCAACAGACAATCTGCTTGAGCTTAATTGAGCTTTGAGGGTACTATGGTGTTGAATGCTGAGCTATAGTCAATGAACAGCATTCTTACATAGGTATTCCTCTTGCCCAGATGGGATAGGACAGTGTGCAGGTCGATTGTGATTGCATCGCCTGTGGATCTATTGGGGCGGTAAGCAAATTGAAGTGTGTGTAGGGTGACAGGTGATAGTGATCCTTGACTAATCTCTCAAAGCACTTCATGATGCCAGAAGTGATTGACACAGAGCCATAGTAATTTAGTTCAGTTACCTTTGCTTTCTTGGGTACAGGAACAATGGTGGCCATATTGAAGCATGTGGGGACAGCAGACTGGGATAGGGAGAGATTGAATATGTCTGTAAACACAACAGCAAGCTAGTCTGCGCATGCTCTGAGGATGCGGCTAGGATGCCACCTTAGCCAGCTGTCTGGTTCAGGTTCTCGTCACTGGTACATCCTGTTTGAGTTTCATCTATCTGTTAAGCATGGTGGAGGCAATGTGCTGGTCTGTGGGTTCTTTGGCGGTGGTAAAGTGTGAGATTTGTACAGGGTAAAAAGGATCTAGAAGAAAGAAGGCTATCACTCAATTTTGTAACGCCAAGTGATTGGAGCCAATTTCCACCTACAACTGAACATTGACCCAATGCACAGCTCCAAACTATGCAAGAACTATTTAGGGAAGAAGCAGTCAGCTGGTATTCTGTCTATAATGGAGTGGCCAGCACAGTCACCGGATCTCAACCCTATTAAGCTGTTATGGGAGCATCTTGACCTTATGCTATGTAAGAAGTGCCCATCAAGCCAATCAAACTTGTGGGAGGTGCTTCAGGAAGGCATGTGGTGAAATCTCTTCAGATTAGCTCAACATTTTGACAACTAAAATGCCAAGGGTCCACAAGGATGTAGTTGCTGCAAATGGAGGATTATTTGACCAAAGCAAAGTTTGAAGGACACTATTATTTCAATTAAAAATCATTATTTTAACCTAATCTACATCTTGGCTATATTTCCTATTCATATTGCAACTAAGTGACCCCAAACTTTTGAATGTTAGTGTTTGTCACTGAATATCTATGTGTGTGTCACTGCATACTTCATTAATGATGACAACATTCTTTGCAGGCATGGAGTCTTCTCGTGTGAATAATCCTGGACTCTCATAAGACATTGCATGATAGATTGAATGTTTAGAAACAGTATGAGTGCCTAAGAAGACATTGCTCTGTTGCAGGTGAAAGTCTTGTGAAAAGTACAATGACAGTTTACACATAGTAGGAAAAAAACAATCCTGACTTGTAGAAAAGTAGGCCAACCATTACTATATAAATCAACGGCATGTCATAAAAGTTAGTTAAATGGATTCCCTTGATGAGCGCAGTGAGTTTTGAACTGCTCAAAATGCAAGCGGGATCTTTTTTAGCATTACATGTTTTAGCAGCAGAACAAAAGGAAAAAAATAATTTATCCTCTTTCATAGCCGGGTCATATCTCCCGTCTTCTCCAATCATTAGTACAGTTACCCAGGGAGTTAACTAAGGCATGTAGTCAGCTCACTGGCTGAGTTTCTGGCTGTGTCCCAAATGGCACACTGCTGAGTTTCTGAGTCTGATGGTGAACCCACCCTCCTACCCCTCGGTTCCCACTGCATTTTAAGTAGGTTAATTTCTCCACCTGATCTGGAATTCAATTGAAGGAGCTGACACAGATCGGGTGGTTTTCTCAGAGCATGGATTAGGTTCTACGCCTTGTTGGATCAAATTAAACACCGTCACTTGGTCACCTAGACTATACCAGTCAAGAGATTTACCTTGTAGTTAACAAAAAAAAAACAGTCTAACCTTCACTGCTAGATGTTAGGGAATATGTCTTGTTCACACAATTAACCATCATTATTTTTGCTTTAATCCTCAATTTTTGATTTATTTTTTACTTTTTCTACAGGGTGCGGGTCTCCATCTCTTCCCGTATTCGAAAACTTTACATTAAGTTACCCCTATTACTATGTAACTACACAGTAATAACTGTAGTAACAACTTAATAGTTATATAGATGTTACTATGTAATTACATGGTAATAAGGTTGTAGTTCAATCAGTTATTACACAATTGGAACAAGGAATGTGTAATTACACATCCACATGCAGAAGCTTATTCCACATGTCTAATTACAGATTGTATTACACATTTTATTTTTCCACTATGTATCTGCTTTGTAATTACATGTTTGAAAGTCACCTGTGAATTACCATGTTATTAACTTAAACCAAAATCTGACCTTACTTGTAAGTACAAGGTGCCACTACCATCGAATCCGCATGAAATACCATGGTTGATAAGTAGGCTAGGACCTGGTAACAACAATTGTAACAAGGCACACCCTGTCATTAACTACCAGTCATTTTACATGTGTTTATTTCTATGTTATGACATGGCTCAAAGGCTAATCGAATCAAGTGTAATGCAAGAACAATTTATTTACATAAGGTATACTTGTAATGATCATCTACCTACCCAGGAGCAAGCCACTTAATGTAAAGTGAAACCCAGTAGGGTATAACCTTTATAATCACTTTGTAACAATGTAGACAATATGCAAACCAGGATAAAATACGAGATAGAAGAATGTTAGGTATAAATAACCCTTTCAGTGACATTGTACTTCAAATGTAACCATCTTTAACAACCAGCTCTGTAATTAAAATATTGTTGCAGGGGATATGCATGTATTATATACAATGTACTTACCTAGGAGCATTGAAGTGATTTTTTATTTGTAACTCAGGATAAATAAGGAGACAGGAAAACATTTTTCTGTTTGACCTTTCTTTAATGGATTTGTCAAGGATTCATTTTCAAACCATTCAAATTCAGTTCCCCATTTCAGACTCCAAGCAACTATTTTAGTTAGTGAAACGTACTAACCCAGAGTGGTGAAACTAGCTAGCATTTCCCCATTATTCACTAATATAACTAGCAAGCAGATAGTAAAGCTTACTTACTTGTGGTTTTGCTGATGATTGTTTAATGTGGGATACACACTGTCTGCCACAGACAGAGCACACAAAGGAATGTCCTGTTGTAGCTGTCCATATAGCATCTGTCACGGCAGGCAATCCTCTGGTACTCGGATGGCATAGCTGAGCCATCTAAGTTGGTGGTGTGTGATGGACACCTCAATGATCCTGCAGTTGGTTATCTGCAGGATCTCTGAGTATGGAGTACGGTCCTGTCAGGTCACTTTGAAAATTCCTCCGAGGCATGTTATGTGAAAGGCTGTAGACTGTCCATGTTTCACATCCAAAAAGGAGAGTACAGTGCAATAGGACCACTTGAATTTTTCCACATTTTGTTATATTACAGGCTTATTCTATCAATATACACACAATAGATTACAAATGTATTAAAAATAGAAAATAGATACCTTATTTAAATAAGTATTCAGACCCTGTGCTATTGAGCTCAGATGCATCCTGTTTCCGTTGATCATCTTTGAGATGTCTCTACAACTTGATTGGAGTCCACCTGTGGTAAATTCTATTGATTGGACATGATTTGGAAAGGCACACACCTGGGGGGAGAAGGGCCTTGGTCAGGGAGATGACCATCTCTGCAGCACTCCACCAATCAGGCCTTTATGGTAGAGTGGACAGATGGAAGCCGCTCCTCAGTAAAAGGCACGACAGTCAGCTTGGAGTTTGCCAAGAGGCACCAAAAGGACTCTTAGACCATGAGAAACAAAACTCTCTGTTCTGATGAAACTAAGATAGGAATCTTTGGCCTGAATGCCAAGCGTCATATCTAGAGGAAACCTGGCACCATCCCTACAGTGAAGCATGGTAGTGGCAGCATCCTGCTGTGGGTATGTTTTTCAGCGGCAGGGACTGGGAGACTGGTCAGGATTGAGGGAAAGATGAACAGAGCAATGTACAGAGAGATCCTCGATGAAAACCTGCTCCAGAGATCTCTGGATCTCAGACTGGGGCAAAGGTTCACCTTCCAACAGGACAACGACACTAAGCACACAGCAGAGACAACGCAGGAGTGGCTTTGGGACAGGTCTCTGAATGTCCTTGAGTGGCCCAGCCAGAACCTGAACCCAATCTAACATCTCTGGAGAGAGCTGAAAATAGCTGTTCAGCGAATCCCATCCAACCTGACAGAGCTTGAGAGGATCTGCAGAGAAAAATGGGAGAAACTCTCCAAATACAGGTGTGCCAAGCTGGTAGCTTCATATCACATAGCTGACAAGGTCTTAACTTTAGCTCATTTGTATTTGTTATTACAGAAAAATAAACTCACAACAAGATCATTATTGACAATTTAATGGTGAGCTAATTACAGAAAATAGCTTACGTTTGTGATTGTGACTTAATAAAAGCAGATCATTTTAGAACTTAGACACTGTCTCGTAGACCTAACGTAATATCCTAATTTGACTTTGGTGCAGGTCCTGTTTTTCTTCACAGTTCTGTCTCTGGTAAACACACACTATATGAAATGAAGTCAAAGTTTATTAATCACATGCACAGGATACAAATCAAATGTATTGGTCACATACATATGTTCAGCAGATGTTATTGCGGGTGGACCGAAATTCTTGTGCTTCTAGCTCCGACAGTGCAGTAATGTCTACATATACCCAAAATACACGTAAATCTAAGTAAGGAATGGATTAAGAATATATATATATATAGAGCAGCATTGGAGTAAGATATAGTGGCATAGTATAGAGTAATAGTATAGAGTCTCTACATCTAATGGGTGATGCAATATTTACACACAATTAAAGTGACTAAGATACCGTAGAATAGTATAGAGTACAGTTTATACATATGAGATGAATAATGCAAGATACGGAGACATTGTTAAAGTGGCTAGTGTTTCATTTCCTTAAAGTGCCAGTGATTCCTAATCTATGTCTATAGGCAGTAGCCTCTGATGTGCTGGAGATGGTTGTTTAACAGTCAGTGGTGTAGTATGGAATACAATACAATATATACATATGAAAGGGGTGATGCAATATGTAAACACATTTTAAATGTGACTAAAATACCATAGAATAGTGTGGAGTGCAGTTTATACAGTACATATGAGATGAGTAATGCTAGATACGGAAACATTATTAAAGTGGCTAGTGATCCATTTCTAAAAGTGGCCAGTTATTCCTAATCTATGTCTATAGACAGCTGCCTCTGATGTGCTAGTGATGGCTGTTTAGCAGTCTGGTGGCCTTGAGATAGAAGCTGTTTTTCAGTCTCTCGGTCAAAGCTTTGATGCACCCGTAATGACCTCGCCTTCTGGATGATAGCAGGGTGAGCATGCAGTGGCTCGGGTGGTTAATGTCCTTGATGAACTTTTTGATCTTCCTATGGCATTGGGTGCTGTAGGTGTCCTGGAGGGTGGAAAGTTTGCCCCCGGTAATGCGTTGGGCACCACCCTCTGGAGAGCCTTGCGTTTGTGTGAAAGGTTACTAGCTAGCTAAACAATGAACCATAATCCCAACTCATAAGGTTACTACCTTGCATGAATATACAGGTAGCTCAAGCTAACCAACAAGGTTCAATGTCAGCTAGCTAACTAACATTAGGCTAAAACTAGAAATGCAAATGCCTCTGAGATACGAATAACATTACTACACAGATCATACATGTAACATTAGCCAGCTAAAGTTAGCTATCTAACAGTATGATTTCACTTTCTGACCAAATTAGAAACGTATATAACATGAAGATGTAGCTAGCTAGACTCTTTTACCTGTATACATGGATATATGCTTATCCCTCTCTGTCACGGATGCCATGGTTGTGCATGTAATCCAGAGACAAGAGACAGCCTTTTGTTTGTTCTCTTTTCAACTCCCTACGTATACAGTGGTTTGCGTAAGTATTGGCATATGTTTGGGGAGTCTCCTACACGCCTTTTGGCGAACACCAAAAGAGATTGCTAATTTCTTTCTTTAATCAATGGCTTTTTTTTCTGGCTACTCTTCCGTAAAGCCCAGCTCTGTGTAGTGTAGGGCTTAAAGTGGTCCTATGGACAGATACTCCAAACGCCCTGTGGAGCCCTGCAGCTCCTTCAGGGTTATCTTTGGTCTCTTTGTTGCCTCTCTGATTAATGCCCTCTTTACCTGGTCCGTGAGTTTTGGTGGGTGGCCCTTTTTTGGCAGGTTTGTTGTGGTGCCATATTCTTTCAATTTTTTTAGAATGGATTTAATGGTGCTTCGTGGGATGTTCAAAGTTTTGGATATGTTTTATATCCCAACCCTGATCTGTACTTCTCCAGATCTTTGTCCCTGACCTGTTTGGAGAGCTCATTGGTCTTCATGGTGCCGCTTGCTTGGTGGTGCTCCTTGCTTAGTGGTGTTGCAGACTTTGGGGCTTTCAGAAAGGGTGTATATATACTGAGTTCAAATTGGAATTTGTGTAATGTACATGAATGCTTTATGAAGAAAAAAATGGTGTAGTATTCTCAATGCGTTATATCTCCTGGTTAGCCTATTGTCTGCAAAGGTTGTTGAATTGTAACTACAATGTAGATTTGCTTTAATCAAAATAGTATTTTTCATTAAATCACTGTAACTGGCAATTCTTTGTTATGTCTTTACATTTTTGGTTTAGCGGAAGTGTGAAGGCATGTGGGTAGATGCATGGCAAAACTTCCAAATATGTTATTGTTCAAAATAATTAAGATGGCTATTTTGAATGCTTGAATAAACCTTGAAGATGTAACAAGAAAAGTAGGAGTGAGAAGTCCTGCATTGTCTCATCATTTAAAAGGTTCCTGTTCTCCAAGACTCTTGAAGATCCATGCAGATTTGTCAATTCAAAGATCAATGTCCACAGTTTGTTCCATCTGATAATTGTTTTTATTTGTTAAACCACAGAACCACAAAATAAATGTTATTTGTTTTTCTCGCAGTATGGCACTTTAGGCAATTAGTTTGTCTGAAGGACCTTAGGATCATAAAGACAAGAGACATACAAAGGATTGCACTGTGGACCACAAAATCAAGGGCCCCTGAAGCAGGCGAGAGCAGGAGAAAAGCTTTGGTAATCTCCCCATAATCCTTTCTGTTCACCCTGGAGATTGTCCTCCTTTAGAAGTTTCCAGACAGACAAAGAGGTGTATATTGTGATGGTATCAACTCTAATAGACTGGTGGGGGTTGAAGTTAAGGCTAACCATCTCACTCACTCAAATAGCCCTGGGTTCAAGCAAGACAGCTCCTTTTCAATTATTTTCTAAATTAATGGGCTTGTTCCATTGAGACCTAGCCCAGACTATCAGGGATGGATGTAAGCTAAAGGAAATCGGTAGAGGAGGCGATTCAAGGATCATTCTTATGTCAAACTGTCAAGGCACCTTTCAGAGCAGTGCGTTTTTGTTATAGTACTTCATTTTGGAGGAAGTATATGCACTTTGTCTTTGTTGTGTTTGGTAGGATATTCCCCTGAACACATTTGGCCAATTTGGAGGGAATCACATCCAGAGTATGTATTTTAGTGAAATATTCAGAACTGTAGCATTTGTCTCTCACAGTATAATTACACATCTATTGCATGCATGTGTTCTAGAAATATTAATATTAATTCATATTAACAGTAAACAACTGTTTTTGATTCTTCCATAAGCCTATTTAAGGCTTATGGAAGGTTTAGTGCGAGCAGTAATGGATAGGGGTTCAAGCAGTAAAACTTGTGAAACCCTATTGTATTTCTTCCAGATCATTATTGTTATTTTTATGATTCCTATTTCTGCAGTTTTGGTGGAAAAAATTGAATTCCTGTGAGATGAAAAGGCCAATGACTTTACAATTTAGCAACATGCAGACACATCGATCGCTCTGAACGAACTTTATTTAACTCTTTGCAAACTGGAAACCATTTATCCGGAGGCTGCATTCATTGTAGCTGGGGATTTTAACAAAGCTAATCTGAAAACAAGACTCCCTAAATTTTATCAGCATATCGATTGCGCAACCAGGGGTGGTAAAACCTTGGATCATTGTTACTCTAACTTCCGCGTGACGCATATAAGGCCCTGCCCCGCCCCCCTTTCGGGAAAGCTGACCACGACTCCATTTTGCTGATCCCTGCCTACAGGCAGAAACTAAAACAAGAGGCTCCCACGCTGAGGTCTGTCCAACGCTGGTCAGACCAAGCTGACTCTACACTCCAAGACTGCTTCCATCACGTGGACTGGGACATGTTTCGTATTGCGTCAGATGGAAATATTGACGCATAATCTCAATTCAATGGCTCAGACACAAGAGGCATGTGGCAGGGTCTACAGTCAATCACGGACTACAAGAAGAAACCCAGCCCAGTCACGGACCAGGATGTCTTGCTCCCAGGCAGACTACATAACTTTTTTGCCCGCTTTGAGGACAATACAGTGCCACTGACACGGCCTACAATGAAAACATGCGGTCTCTCCTTCACTGCAGCCGAGGTGAGTAAGACATTTAAACGTGTTAACCCTCGCAAGGCTGCAGGCCCAGACGGCATCCCCAGCCGCGCCCTCAGAGCATGCGCAGACCAGCTGGCCGGTGTGTTTACGGACATATTCAATCAATCCCTATACCAGTCTGCTGTTCCCACATGCTTCAAGAGGGCCACCATTGTTCCTGTTCCCAAGAAAGCTAAGGTAACTGAGCTAAACGACTACCGCCCCGTAGCACTCACTTCCGTCATCATGAAGTGCTTTGAGAGACTAGTCAAGGACCATATCACCTCCACCCTACCTGACACCCTAGACCCACTCCAATTTGCTTACCGCCCAAATAGGTCCACAGACGATGCAATCTCAACCACACTGCACACTGCCCTAACCCACCTGGACAAGAGGAATACCTATGTGAGAATGCTGTTCATCGACTACAGCTCGGCATTCAACACCATAGTACCCTCCAAGCTCGTCATCAAGCTGGGAGACCCTGGGTCTCGACCCCGCCCTGTGCAACTGGGTACTGGACTTCCTGACGGGCCGCCCCCAGGTGGTGAGGGTAGGCAACAACATCTCCTCCCCGCTGATCCTCAACACGGGGGCCCAACAAGGGTGCTTTCTGAACCCTCTCCTGTACTCCCTGTTCACCCACGACTGCGTGGCCACGCACGCCTCCAACTCAATCATCAAGTTTGCGGACGACACAACAGTGGTAGGCTTGATTACCAACAACGACGAGACGGCCTACAGGGAGGAGGTGAGGGCCCTCGGAGTGTGGTGTCAGGAAAATAACCTCACACTCAACGTCAACAAAACTAAGGAGATGATTGTGGACTTCAGGAAACAGCAGAGGGAACACCCCCCTATCCACATCGATGGAACAGTAGTGGAGAGGGTAGCTAGTTTTAAGTTCCTCGGCATACACATCACAGACAAACTGAATTGGTCCACTCACACTGACAGCGTCGTGAAGAAGGCGCAGCAGCGCCTCTTCAACCTCAGGAGGCTGAAGAAATTCGGCTTGTCACCAAAAGCACTCACAAACTTCTACAGATGCACAATCGAGAGCATCCTGGCGGGCTGTATCACCGCCTGGTACGGCAACTGCTCCGCCCTCAACCGTAAGGCTCTCCAGAGGGTAGTGAGGACTGCACAACGCATCACCGGGGGCAAACTACCTGCCCTCCAGGACACCTACACCACTCGATGTTACAGGAAGGCCATAAAGATCATCAAGGACATCAACCACCCGAACCACTGCCTGTTCACCCCGCTATCATCCAGAAGGCGAGGTCAGTACAGGTGCATCAAAGCTGGGACCGAGAGACTGAAAAATAGCTTCTATCTCAATGCCATCAGACTGTTAAACAGCCACCACTAACTTTGAGTGGCTGCTGCCAACACACTGTCATTGACACTGACCCAACTCCAGCCATTTTAATAATGGGAATTGATGGGAAATGATGTAAATATATCACTAGACACTTTAAACAATGCTACCTTATATAATGTTACTTACCGTACATTATTCATCTCATATGCATATGTATATACTGTACTCTACATCATCGACTGCATCCTTATGTAATACATGTATCACTAGCCACTTTAACTATGCCACTTTGTTTACTTTGTCTACACACTCATCTCATATGTATATACTGTACTCGATACCATCTACTGTATGCTGCTCTGTACCATCACTCATTCATATATCCTTATGTACATATTTCCTTATCCCCTTATCCCCTTGTGTATAAGACAGTAGTTTTGGAATTGTTAGTTAGATTAGTTGTTGGTTATCACTGCATTGTCGGAACTAGAAGCACAAGCATTTCGCTACACTCGCATTAACATCTGCTAACCACGTGTATGTGACAAATAACATTTGATTTGATTTGATTTGACATGGTAAAGGCCCAAGGGCCACACCCTCTCATGCAATACCATGCCAATTGGCCACATGGTAGAGCTATAACAAGCGAATGAAAAGGCATATTTTGAAAGATCAGCTCGTACCACGTGTGACCTAGAGTCATGAAATGTAGTTCATAGGTCCCTCTCCTCACAAGGAACAGATTTCCGTGATGAAACTATTAACCATTTTGAATTTTGTGAAAATGACTTAAAATGCTACTCCTCTAGTACCGATTTGACTGATCAGCATGAAATTTGGCATGTGGCATTTATGGACCAAGGTCTCGAAATGCAATATTTTCCAGACTTGTGACAAAACAACATGGCCACTATTGATCAATGAGCATTCACATGGGCATGGTCTCGTACATAAATGCATGCAAATCAGACAAGGACCTTTGTATTGTGAGAAAAATGGGTCCACATGTTGCAAACACTGTGAGCCTCAACATATGTAAGCACATTTTGATCGAACACACAGTGGCACTACTTTTTAAAATCTTTATTTAACTAGGCAAGTCAGTTCAGAACAAATTCTTATTTTCAGTGATGGCCTAGGAACAGTGTGTTAAATGCCTTGTTATGGGGCAGAACGACAGCTTTTTGCTTTGTCAGCTCAGGGATTCAATCTTGCAACCTTTCAGTTACTAGTCCAACACTAACCACTAGGCTACCTGCCGCTGTAACAGGCACATGTTTATATCTCTTGATATGTTTGACTTAGTGATGAAATTTGGCACAGACACTCAGGGAGGTGAGGCTAGCTAACCTGTAGCGTATGGTTGAGTATGGTTGAGTTTGGCCGCATGGTGGCGCTGATGGAAAGGACAAAACGTTCATGCAAGCTCATTGGTTCATGTTGTTTTGACTAGACTCTTGGAAACTGTTGCATTTTAAAGACATGCACACATACAGTAGATGCTACAGTTGAAGTTGGAGGTTTACATACACTTAGGTTGGAGTCCTTAAAACTAGTTTTTCAACCAACCACTCCACAAATTTCTTGTTAACAAACAATGGTTTTATCAAGTCGGTTAGGACATCTACTTTGTTCATGACACAAGTCATTTTTCCAACAATTGTTTTCAGACAGATTATTTCATTTATAATTCACTGTATCACAATTCCAGTGGGTCAGAAGTTACATACACCAAGTTGACTGTGCCTTTAAACAGCTTGAAAATTTCAGAAAATGATGTCATGGCTTTAGAAGCGTCTGTCAGACATAATTTGAGTCAATTGGAGGTGTACCTGTGGATGTATTTCAAGGCCTACCTTCAAATTCAGTGCCTCTTTGCTTGACATCATGGGAAAATCAAAAGAAATCAGCTAAGACCTCAGAAAGAAATATGTAGACCTCCACAAGTCTGGTTCATCCTTGCGAGCAATTTCCAAACACCTGAAGGTACCACGTTCATCTGTAAAAACAATAGTACGCAAGTTTAAACCCCATGGGACTACGCAGCCGTCATACCGCTCAGGAAGGAGACGTGTTCTGTCTCTTAGAGATGAACGTACTTTGGTGCGAAAAGTGAAAATCAATCCCAGAACAACAGCCAACTTCTGACTTCAACTGTACTAAACTTGGTTACTATGGTGACATAGTGGACCACAGCTTGAACACAGACAATTCTGCTTGCTGCTTTAATTGTTGTTGTTGTTGTAGAAGTGGTATGTCTAGTGAGTTTCGTCCATTTTCCATCTTCCTGACAGATTTCAGACGGTCATTGGGAGGAGGCTGACGATTCATTTTCAGACACAATAGCTGGATGGAAAAGTGCAGAATATCTAGAGCCAAGAGACATTTCATAGTTCATTGTGGGTCTGTGCTCACTATTCCTAAACAATATTCTGTGAATGATGGCTCGGGAGCGATGCACCTTCCTGAGTAAATCAGGAAAAAGCCACTGTAAAGGTCAGATCATCTGTCTTTGTATTGGTTCAATGGAAACCGTGGCCATTTGCCAAGATTTTCTGTTACTTAAGGACCCCAGGTTAAGTAATAAACTGGTTCCAGTTAATATCTTGCCTATACAGAGCCACCAATGCATGTCAGTCAAATGTATTTATAAAGCCCTGCTTACATCAGCTGATGTCACTCTACAGAAACCCAGCCTAAAACCCCAAACTGCAAGCAATGCAGGTGTAGAAGCACGGTGGCTAGGAAACACTCCATAGAAACCCCAGAGAGGAACCAGGATTCTTCTGGCTGTGTCAGGTGGAGATTATAAGATAATATGGCCAAGGAGTTCAAATGTTCATAGATGACCAGCAGGGTCAGATAATAATAATCACAGTGATTGTAGAGAGAGAGAGAATTTATGTCAAATGTAATCATACTGATTAAAACGTCGGTATGCAACAGCCAGTGAAAGTGCAGGACGTCAAATTCAAAACAAAAGAAATCTCATGATTAAAATTCCTCAAACATACAAGTATTTTACACCATTTTAAATATTAACTTGTTGTTAATCCCACCACAGTGTCCGATTTCAAAAAGGCTTTAAGATGAAAGCACACCAAACGATTATGTTAGGTCTGCACCTAGTGACAGAAAAACACAGCCATTTTTCCAGCCAAAGAGAGGAGTCACAAAATGCAGAAATAGATATAAAATGAATCACTAACCTTTGATGATCTTCAAATGACACTCATAGGACTTCATGTGACACAATACACGTTTGTTTTGTTCAATACATTTCATATTTATTTCCAGAAATCTCAGTTTACATTGGTGCGTTACGTTCAGTAATGTTTTGCTTCCAAAACATCTGGTGATTTTGCAGAGAGCCTCATCAATTTACAGAAATACTCATCATAAATGTTGATGAAAATACAAGTGTTATGCATGGAACTTTAGATAAACTTCTCCTTAACGCTGTGTCAGATAAAAAAAAAAGCTTTACCGAAAAGCACACCATGCTATAATCTGAGTACAGGGCTCAGAGACCAAAACAAGCCATACAGATATCTGCCATGTTGTGGAGTCAACAGAAGTCAGAAATAGCATTATAAATATTTATTTACCTTTAATGATCTTCATCAGAATGCACTCCAAGGCATCCCAGTTCCTCAATAAATGTTTGATTTGTTCGATAAAGTCCATCATTTATGTCCAAATACCTCCTTTTTGTTTGCGCGTTTAGTACACAATCCAAACTCATGAGGCGCAGGCAAGTCCAGGCGATAGTTCAGACGAAAAGTTATATTACAGTTTGTTGAAACATGTCAAATGAAGTATATAATCAATCTTTAGGATGTTTTTATCATACATCTTCAATAATGTTTCAACCGGAGAATTCCTTTGCCTGTAGAAATGCAATGGAACGCATGTCGCTCTCACGTGAGCGCGCGTGATCAGCTCATGTCACTCTGGCAGACCCCTGACTCAATCAGCTCTCATTCCCCCCTCCTTCACAGTAGAAGACTCAAACAAGGTTCTAAAGACTGTTTGTATCTAGTGGAAGCCTTAAGAAGTGAAATATGACCCCATAGACATTTTATATTCAATAGACAGTGACTTGAAAATCTACTAACCTCAGATTTCCCACTTCCTGGTTGGATTGTTTCTCAGGTTTTGCCTGCCATATGAGTTATGTTATACCTACAGACATCATTCAAACGGTTTTAGAAACTTTCAGAGTGTTTTCTATCCAAATCTACTAATAATATGCATATATTAGCAACTGGGCCTGAGTAGGAGGCAGTTTACTCTGGGCACCTTATTAATCCAAGCTACTCAATACTTCCCCCAGCCATAAGAAGTTTAAAGATGTTTACACTATTTTTGCTGAACAGCGTACCACTTACCTTCACAGTTAAATGTAACTAAATGTAAATGAAAAGCAATGCTGCATACTCCAAGTTAAAATCAAACCTTTCTGGTAAAAAAATGTATAAATTGCTGCACTGGAGTCATTTTTGAGGACACAAGCTCAATTACACAGCAAAAAGATGATAGAAATATGCAAGTATTTGATGATGTATTTCCTATTCAACAAAACTGTGTGAGTAACACTTGAAATGACATATGCTTTCTAAATGTAGTATAATAATACAATTTCACCTTCCTTTATAACTGTAAAATACATATTTGTATGTTTAGTGTTAGAGAAGAATCGCTTGATCAAAACATCCCCCATTGCTGTGAACGAGTTTAAAAATCCATTAATTATTTTATATTCACAGCTGCAGTATATATCGATCTCTAAATTTGCTACAGTGATGAAACCATTCTCTCCTGCTGTGCTACGATGTAAGGATTGCATGCATGTCCTTTGTCAGTAGCTGTGATGTAGGGTTCAGCCATGGATTGGTGGACAGTCGAAAGAGCGAATCAAATGGTAGGAAGGACATCCCGGCTTCAGTTGGTTTTAGATTTCATTGAAAATATACTACTGTGTCTGTGAGAATCAGGGCTACCACTCAATGCAAGCCATTTCGATCTATGGTCGATTTATAACTGAAAATGTCGGTTGGAACAGGTACCAGAACCACGCAGGTCCGCTAAACAGGGGACTTTACATCTAAGAAGATTTATTAAAACCCCCATACAATTTTATTACATCGCTTGTAAAAAAAAACTCCCATATGTGGAATTGCAAGTTTACATGTGACAAACATTAAAATGTTGTCACGTGTTGAAGTTTCCATCCCCAAGATACCACTTTTATTTCACATGCTCAAATTTTTCACGTGTCGTTTCATGTCATCACATGTTGCTTTTACATGATACTTGTTATAACATTAACATAAGATCACATGTACAATTCATGTGGTTTTTCTGTAAGGGATAAGAACATGAGATACTTTTGAAGAGGAATGAACAGGAAAGGTTAAGGTTATTTCATGCACAAGTACTGGGCTAAGGTGAAATCAAACATTCATTCCTTTCCTATCTAGTTTGCTTACCCAGCTATGCATGCTGTACATTTTGAAAGGTTGCATTATTTCCAGATTCCAGATGATCTAGAACAGTTCACAAGATGGGCTACCAATGTATTGAATATGTGTTATGCCACCAAGGGTAGCCTGTGCAATAAATACAGAAAAATGGCTCTTTGACTTAATACTTTGGCATACACAAGGCCTACCCATTGTGACTATAAATTATTTCTGCATTCTGCCCCTGGTAGTCAAAGTGCCCGCCAGCACAGCATCCTCTTATCTATTGTGTGCTTAAAGCCGTCTATCTCTTTTCTTTGAAATGGAAGGCTATGGTAGTGTGGAGATCAGAGAGCACAGACAACTGGACTACTTGATCCGTTCCCCTGGGTGACAGATGAGGCTGCCTCCCAAATGGCAACCTATCCCCTATTTAGTGCATTACTTTTAACCGGGGCCCAAGTTTGTGTAACTGATGCATGCACAATTACAAGCACACAATATGACACACACCGATGCATTATTATTCTTTTGTTGACTTGTTTCTTATTTATGTGTGTGTGTAAATGTGTGTCTATTGTATTTTTATATACTATATATATATATATAGATATAGATATATATATATATATATATATATAGATATACACTGCTCAAAAAATAAAGGGAACACTTAAACAACACAATGTAACTCCAAGTCAATCCCACTTCTGTGAAATCAAACTGTCCACTTAGGAAGCAACAATGATTGACAATACATTTCACATGCTGTTGTGCAAATGGAATAGAGAACAGGTGGAAATTATAGGCAATTAGCAAAACACCCCAAATAAAAGAGTGGTTCTGCAGGTGATAACCACAGACCACTTCTCAGTTCCTATGCTTCCTGGCTGATGTTTTGGTCACTTTTGAATGCTGGCAGTGCTTTCACTTTCACCGCCAGCATGTCTAGTGGTAGCACGAGACAGAGTCTACAACCCACACAAGTGGCTCAGGTATTGCAGCTCATCCAGGATGGGACATCAATCCGAGCTGTGGCAAAAAGGTTTGCTGTGTCTGTCAGCGTAGTGTCCAGAGCATGGAGGCGCTACCAGGAGACAGGCCAGTACATCAGGAGATGTGGAAGAGGCCGTAGGAGGGCAACAACCCAGCAGCAGGACCGTTACCTCCGCATTTGTGCAAGGAGGAGCAGGAGGAGCACTGCTGGAGCCCTGCAAAATGACCTCCAGCAGGCCACAAATGTGCATGTGTCTGCTGAAACGGTCAGAAACAGACTCCATGAGGGTGGTATGAGGGCCCGACGTCCACAGGTGGGGGTTGTGTTTACAGCCCAACACCGTGCAGGACATTTGGCATTTGCCAGAGAACACCAAGATTGGCAAATTCGCCACTGGCGCCCTGTGCTCTTCACAGATGAAAGCAGGTTCACACTGAGCACATGACAGGCGTGACAGTCTGGAGACGCCGTGGAGAACGTTCTGCTGCCTGCAACATCCTCCAGCATGACCGGTTTGGCAGTGCGTCAGTCTTGGTGTGGGGTGGCATTTCTTTGGGGGGCCACACAGCCCTCCATGTGCTCGCCAGAGGTAGCCTGACTGCCATTAGGTACCGAGATGAGATCCTCAGACCCCTTGTGAGACCATATGCTGGTGCGGTTGGCCCTGGGTTCCTCCTAATGCAAGACAATGCTAGACCTCATGTGGCTGGAGTGTGTCAGCAGTTCCTGCAAGAGTGGTTTATTGATGCTATGGACTGGCCCGCCCGTTCCCCAGACCTGAATCCAATTGGGCACATCTGGGACATCATGTCTCGCTCCATCCACCAACTCCACGTTGCACCACAGACTTTCCAGGAGTTGGCGGATGCTTTAGTCCAGGTCTGGGAGGAGATCCCTCAGGAGACCATCCGCCACCTCATCAGGAGCATGCCCAGGCATGGTAGGGAGGTCATACAGGCACGTGGAGGCCACACACACTACTGAGCCTCATTTCGACTTGTTTTAAGGACATTACATCAAAGTTGGATCAGCCTGTAGTGTGGTTTTCCACTTTCATTTTGAGTGTGACTCCAAATCCAGACCTCCATGGGTTGATACATTTGTGTGATTTTTGTGTGATTTTGTTGTCAGCACATTCAACTATGTAAAGAAAAAAGTATTTAATAAGAATATTTCATTCATTCAGATCTAGGATGTGTTATTTTAGTGTTCCCTTTATTTTTTTTTTGAGCAGTATATATATATATATATATATATATATATATATATATATATATATATATATATATATACACACACAGTTGAAGTCAGAAGTTTACATACGCCTTTGCCAAATACATTTAAACTCAGTTTTCACAATTTCTAACATTTAATCCTAGTAAGAATTCCCTGTCTTAGGTCAGTTTGGATCACCACATTATTTTAAGAATGTTGAATTTCAGAAAAAAAGTAGAGAGAATGATTTATTTCAGCTTTTATTTCTTTCATCACATTCCCAGTGGGTCAGAAGTTTACATACACTCAATTAGTATTTGGTAGGATTGCTTTTAAATTGTTGAACTTCGGTCAAACGTTTTGGGAAGCCTTCCACAAGCTTCCCTCAATAAGTTGGGCGAATTTTGTCCCATTCCTCCTGACAGATCTGGTGTAACGGAGTCAGGTTTGTAGCCCTCCTTGTTCGCACACACTTTTTCAGTTATGCCAACACATTTTCTATAGGATTGAGGTCAGGGATTTGTATTGGCCACTCCAATACCTTGACTTTGTTGTCCTTAAGCCATTTTGCTACAACTTTGGAAGTGTGCTTGGGGTCACTGTCCATTTAGAAGACCCATTTGTGACCAAGCTTTAACTTCCTGACTGATGTCTTGAGCTGTTGCTTCAGCATAGACTAGTGGTTAGTGCGTTGGACTAGTAATTGAAAGGTGCAAGATCTAATCCCCGAGCTGACAAGGTACAAATCTGTTGTTCTACCTCTGAACAAGGCAGTTAACCCACCGTCATTGAAAATAAGAATGTGTTCTTAACTTACTTGCCTGGGAAAATAAATATCCACATAATTTTCCTCCTCATTAAGCCATCTATTTTGTGAAGTGAACCAGTCCTTCCTGCATCAAAGCACCCCCACGACATGATGCTGCCACATCCGTGCTTCACAGTTGGGATGGTGTTCTTCAGCTTGCAAGCTTCCCCCTTTTTCCTCCAAACATAACGATGGTCATCATGGCCAAGGTCCTTTGCTGTTGTTCTGGTATTGATTTTGTTCATCTCTAGGAGACAGAATGCGTCTCCTTCCTGAGCGGTATGACGGCTGCGTGGTCCCATGGTGTTTGTACTTGCATACTATTGTTTGTACAGATGAAATTGGAAATTGCTCCCAAGGATGAACCAGACTTGTGGAGGTCTTGGCTGATTTCTTTTGATTCTCCCATGATTTCAAGCAGAGGCACTGAGTTTGAAGGTAGGTCTTGAAATACATCTGAAGGTACACCTCCAATTGCCTCAAATGATGTCAATTAGCCTATCAGAAGCTTCTAAAGCCATGACATAATTTTCTGGAATATTCCAAGCTGTTTAAAGGCACAACTTAGTGTATGTAAACTTCTGACCCACTGGAATTGTGATACAGTGAGTTATAAGTGAAAAAATATGTCTGTAAACAATTGTTGGCAAAACGACTTGTGTCATGAACAAAGTAGATTCCCCAATCGACTTGCCACAACTATAGTTTGTTAACGAGAAATTTGTGGAGTGGTAAAAAAACTAGATTTAATTACTCCAACCTAAGTGTATATATGTGTAAGTGTATATATATCTAAGTGTATATATATAGTGTATATACACTATTTTACATTTATAGTTACAAAATTGATTAAATTGTTATTTTGTAATCAATCTACCCACAATACCTCATAATGACAAAGGAAAAAAAATCTACTTTATTAATTTACAGAAATATCACATTTACATAAGTATTCAGACCCTTTTCTCAGTACTTCGTTGAAGCAGCCTTTGGCAGCGATTACAGAATTGAGTTTTCGTGGGTATGATGCTAGCTGACAAGGTACAGATCTGTCGTTCTGCTCCTGAACAACCCACTGTTCCTAGGCCATCATTGAACATAAGAGTTTGTTCTTAACTGACTTGCCTGGTTAAATAAAGGTGAAATAAAAAGAAAAGCAAAAGAAGACCCCCCAAGAACTCAGTAGCCTCCATCACTCTTAAATGGAAGAAGTTTGGAACCACCAAGACCTCCTAGAGCTTGCCTTACTTCCAACAGGACAACGACCCTAAGAACACATCAAGTCAACGCAGGAGTTACTTTGGGACAAGTCTCTGAATGTCCTTGAGTGGCCCAGATGGAGCCCGGACTTGAACCCGATCAAACATCTCTGGAGAGACCTGAAATTAGATGCTTGAGTGTGAGAGGATCTGCAGAGAAGAATGGGAGAAACTCCTCAAATACAGGTATGACAAGCTTGTATTTTTGTATTTTACCTTTATTTAACCAGGTAGGCTAGTTGAGAACAAGTTCTCATTTACAACTGTGACCTGGCCAAGATAAAGCAAAGCAGTGCAACAAAAACAACAACACAGAGTTGCAAAACAAAAACATGATGTGGTAGTTGGGTGGGCTATTTACAGATGGGCTGTGTACAGGTGCAGTAATTGGTAAGCTGCTCTGACTGCTGATGCATAAAGTTAGTGAAGCTTCAATGCTGCAGAGATGTTTTGGTACCCTTCCCAAGATCTGTGCCTCGACACAATCCTTTTTCAGAGCTCTACGGACAATTCCTTTGACCTCATGGCTTGGTTTTTGCTCTGACATGCAGTCAACTGTAGGGCATTATGCAGTCAGGTGTATGACTTTCAAAATCATGTCCAATCAATTGAATTTACCACAGGTGGACTCCAATCAAGTTTTAGAAACATCTCAAGGACGATCAATGGAAACAGGATGGACCTGATCTCATTTTCGAGTCTCATAGCAAAGGGTCTGAATACTTACGTAAGTAAGGTATTTCCATTTTTATTTATTTTTTTGCTGTCATTATGGGTATTGTGTGTAGATTGCTGAGAACATCAATTTTAGGCTGGAACTTAAGAACATGTGGAAAAAGTCTTAGGGTCTGAATACTTTCTGAAGACACTATATAGTACAAGGATGTGAATGGGTTATGTAGTCTCATGTCTTTCACTGTCAGGGTTGGGAAGACTTTCTGAATACAGTTTGCGGGTTAATACAAATTCAAAATGATGGAAATCCCCATTCTGTCTGGATTCCAATACAACTTACACATCACTTTGCAAGCCAGCATAATGTGACTTGCAGGCCTGATGAGGCCTGTATAAACTATGAGTTTCAGCCCACTGTATTAGGGTAAAACTAGACCATCAAAAGAAGGCCTTATGAAATATATTGTAATTTAGTACACTCTTATCTAGAACAAATGCCAGTAGTGAGTGCATACATGTTCATACTGGTCCCCCGTGGGAATCAAACCAAAAACTCTGGTGATGGAAACTACATGCTCTACCAACTGAACCACACAGGTATTGTATTGTCTTAAATAATTACATTTTAATGACAACATATTCACCTAGGACCTCACTTGGTGAAGGCTCAAAGAATACAACAACCATGTCTCCATCACCAGGAAACACAGTCATGTGTAGTACTGCTAACTCCAAAATTAATTTGAATGGGTTAAACCCCTACAGCAAGGCTATTTTATTCAGATCCTGAAGGGCTGAAACCTTTCTGGTTTGGGATTTTTGTGTGGTTATTCAAAGAACCATCCCATTAATGGATCTTCAGAGAGCCTAAAATGGTTCCCCTATGGAATCGTTCCAAAGAAACGTATTTGTTTACAACTTGCACCTTAATTTTTAAGAGTGTAGTAACTCTCAGTACTCTTCTATTATTTATATTATTCTCCCCCTGTCCAGGAGTCATCAGGACTGCCTTAGCCAACATGGACTGGGAGACTAATTAATTGTTTCCTGTATATGTTTGTAATGTATATGTTAATGGTTAACATTTTTGCCTGTAATGTCTTTTTCGTTATGTCTGGTAGACTTGCTGTCAGCATTTTTTATATATTTTTTTAAGTAGTGCACTAAACAGAGAATAGGGTGCCATTTGGGATACAGGCAATATTTAACCTAGCCTCCCATATCCATTGAATGGTAAAAATGTTGGCTGCATTGCTCCTTGACCCACTTCTAGTGATTATTCTGCCCGAGGCAATTGGATTGGATTATTTTCTGCCTATAACATTGTCTTGAAAAGAGAAGAAAGAATGGATTGCTGTAAGAAAATAAACATCAGTAGGACCTCTTTTGTTCAAACTTGGTTTGATGGTGCATGATAAAATCTAAATATGGCTTCGCTCTTAAAATCCGATCAGCGGATGATCAGTGGATTCTAAGAATACAATAGAATAAGAATACAGGGAATAAGGTTTATCTATAGATTAACAATATCTGGCAGGATTGTAATGGAAACACCTTTCTTTTGAAACATTGAAACAGTTAGAATATTAAGATGGCTTTGCTCTTAGAATCCGATCAGAGTACAAGAGGATACATTTTTTGTATAGATCAACAATGTCCAGCAGGACTGTAATGGAAAGCAACAGCCTATTTTTCATTAACATTTCATTATTTCTATTCAAACAGATAGATAGTGATCATGGATAAGTCATGAATAAATTGTTACAATGTCTCTGTCCTACAAAAATCAAATAGGCACATTTTGCTCAGGAATAGTAAAACCATATTGCAAATACTTACATTAGATATGCACATAATATTGCAACTCTGTCTGTTGTGTGGGTGCCTTTCGGCTTCCCATTTCTTCTCCACATTAATGTATTTTGATTTATGGCAACGGTGGGCGTGAAACTGAGAAGATTGTAACTAGTTATGCGCTCTTTCCAGACGTAAACCTTTGTTTTTTTTGTTTGTTACTTTGAGGATTTTTACACATGCAGAGACTACCTTACCAAGTAAACAAGTATTATTTTTACCCTCAAGGAAGAAGTACATAGAAAAGGGGTTGAGTAAGAAAAAGGAAAACAAGACAAACTGCACTTTTACTCCAAGAATTTACTGATCGTCTCCTAGAACCTTCCTGATATTGTTAAAAGTAAACAACCCTAATCCTGCAAACATAGTCACTGAATTCCAGATTGACATATTATTCAAGGGGCCTTGTAGTGATGAAATCACACATGACTGCTTATCTTTTCTATAACCTTGTCATTGATAGCTGCGATTTCAAATAACCTAGGACACACTCCTCTTCAGTAGCAACCACTTCGTTTCTTGATCAATGTTTTTATATCACAGGCGAGACCCTGCTGTGTTCTGTAGATTGCTGTTACAGAGTTCACACACAGGTTCACAAGTTCACCAGTTGCTCTAGGGTTTTGCCTCCGGGAGAGAAACAGAAAACCAAGAGCGAGAAAGAGATTGAGAATGAAAACTGAGGTAACAGGCAACACATAGTAAATCAAGGGCCTTGATCTGGTTTCAGTGTACAGTGGGGCGAGACAGTGGGCCACTTTAACCCCCCCCCCACACACACACACCCCCACACACACACACACACACACACACACACACATAAACACAGTATGTGATTTCATCTGTATATGCACAAACGACTATCCCCCCCTTCGAGCTCATTCGGATCATCATGAAGTGCTTCAAGAGGCTGGTCATACCCCACCCCACAGCAAGGCCAGCATGCCATGTACACTGGAACCACTCCAATTTGCCAACCGCTCCAACAAATCAATGGAAGATTCCATTTCCATTGCTGTTCACACAGCCTTAACACATCTGGACAAGAGGAACACCTATGTGATAATTCTGTTCATCGACTTCAGTTCAGCATTCAACACTACTATTCCCTCCAAGCTTTACTCCAAGCTCAGAGCCCTGGGTCTGAACATCACCCTCTGCAACTAGATCCTGGACTTCCTGACAGGCAGGCCACAGGCTGTGAGGATTGGCAAACGGAAAAGACCACACCGCCTCCACACTGACTCTTAACACAGGGGCCTCCCAGGGGTGTGTCCTCTGTCCTCTGCTGTAGGACTGTTCACAAGTCTGTGTGGCTTTGCACGACACCAACTTTATCAAGTTTGCTGACGACACCACGGTTGTAGGCCTAACCAAAAACGACGAGTCAGATCATAGGGAGGAGGTAAGTGAACTGGCATTGTGGTATTGTGATGACAACCTCTCCCTCAATGTCAGCAAAACAAAGGAGTTGATTGTTGACTTCAGGAAGCAGAGGAGGGAACATGCCCCTATCCACATCAACGGGACTGCAGTAGAGAGTGTCATGATTTATAAGTTCCTCGGCATTCACATCACTGAGGACTTGTCATGGACCAACACCACCACCATTACTCTTGTCAAGAGGGCGCAACCGCGTCTCTACTTCCTAAGATGGTTGAAAAAATTTGGCATACTGCCCCGGGTCCTCTACAAATACTACCGCTGCAGAATCGAGAGCATTTTGACCGGTTGCATCACGGCCTGGTATGGGAGTTGCTCCATCCATGACTGCAAGGCCCTTCAGCGGGTAGTGAAGACAGCCAAACACACCCCTGGGATCGTGCTACCACCTCTCTAGGGAATTTACTCAATGGTGTCTGAGGAAGACACGAGGCATCATAAAGGACCCCACACACCCCAGCCATGAGCTGTCCTCTCCCTTACCATCGGGCAGACGGTATCGGAGCATGACGTCTGATAAAAACTGTCTCTGAGCCTGGTGGTTTCTTCAAGCCATCAGACTGCTGAAGACTTGAACTGGACTGGCCATTTGCTCTGATTCTCCGCACCTTAGCAAACATGCGCGCACACACACACACACACACACACACATGCTACACACATCACAACTGCTGCTACCAGACTATTATACTGCCCAATTCATACACTTTCCCCCTGTCCCCCTTCCCCAATTCACATGTAAATATTGGACTATAAATTGTGCCTTCCTGTATTATTCTTATGCTAAAATGTATAATTATATTCTGCTGCCATTTACGTTATGTTCGTATTCTTGTCTTATTATTTCTTATTGTTATTGCATTTTGGAGAAGGAACCTGCAAGTAAGCATTTCGTTGGACGATGTACCGTATATCATACGTATCCCATACATATGACTAATAAAACTTGAAATACGCACACGCACGCATGCACTGACGCAAACCCACACACACACACACACACACACTAATCTGGATGTCAGGTAGCCTAGCCGGCAGGTAGCCTAAGTAGATTGAACCAGTAACTAAAAGGTTGCTGGTTAAAATCCATTTGCTGACTAGGTAGAACATCTGTTGATGTGCCCTTGAGCAAGGCACTTATCCCAAAATGTTCCTGTAAATCACTCTGGATTAGAACATTTGCTAATGGACTAAAATGGAAGTTTGTTGAACAGATTATGTACTCTTTTCAATGTGTGGAAAATTAAATATAGTACAACAGCTCCAACATTACATTGAGAACACATTTTGTATTTGTAGTGACAACTTACCTTCCTACATTTATACTATATTTACTGTAGTATGCAATGCTTTGATGCAGTATACCTATGTTTAACCCGAGTAACCCACTGCACCACTTGGGGGGCTCCAGATCTTTGGCACCTCATCTCAGTCCTAGAGGTATCACTACGGACCCTTGTTTGATTCCAGGCTGTATCACAACCGGAAGTGATTGGGAGTCCCATAGGGCAGCGCACAATTGGCCCAGTGTCGTCCGGGTTTGGCCGTCATTGTAAATAAGAATCTGTTCTTAACTGACATGCCTATTTAAATAAAGGTGAAATAATAAATAATAAAAATATCATGGTGCTAATTCCTGCATTGTCATAGTGATAAGCATGATTGAATGGGTTATTTCAGGAAGGTTGCATTCTCTGTCCTACAAAGGTTGCATAGTTATTGGAAATATAATGAATAGTGGAGAAGCTAACGTTGGCAATGAAATAAGAATCAAGATCGTAAGGATATTGGAGCAGCCTATTATTATGAATGCATCTTAAACTGTCAAACTGTATGATTATTTTTAACAAGGCTCTTGTGAGAATCCAAATTCCATCCTAGACAGTAATGCCATATTAACTCAAAGACTTCCACACCATAACTTCCTCCCTTCAGAATCTATTTCCTAAAATTGAATTATCAGTTACTGTAAAGTAAAGAGCCCAGGGTCAGACTCTTTTACCACCATGTATAAAGGGGTTGCCGTGAATTTAACAGTAGCTTGCAGGCAGCTCGTGGCAAATATTTATTTTTATTACAATAGACCTACTGTAATATAAATACATTATCAAAGCAAGTACTGTGTAATGACACACAGTACAACACTGTACAATTGACTGTATTATACTCTAGAAAAGTAAATGCTACTATAATTGGAATGGATGGATGGATGAGATTCATTGAGGGGAGAGTTTTTTATTTCACAGTATTTTACTATAATTACAAGGGATTTGTGCAAGCAGGTTGGCTGCTAGGTAAAGTCTTTACATACATGACACCACATTAATTTATTATTTGTGTTTTATATCACTCACACTTCTAGAGGCCTTAAAGGTCCCAAACAGTCAATCTGATTCCCATATAAAATAGCCTTTTGAAATATCACCTAGATTTTTTGGGGGGATAGAGATGCTTAACATTTTACAAAAATAAATGTTTCTCTCATGGCAAACTACATGGAGGTTTGAAAAGGCTGGTTGATTGGGCGGGGAGCATATATTCATGAGCTCACTTTGACTGATAGTTCTTTGTAACGCCTATGTCAAGCAACTTGGATGCAGTGAGCAGTGTTGCCATCAAATCATCTCAAGCAAATGCGCTGATACACAAAGCTCCTCAATCATTTAAAATAGCATCAACGATGTACATTTCTTTTTATACATCTCTCATTTGATGTCTTTAGTGATGCAATTCACAGCAGCACTGACGGATGTGTTGACATGACAACTGTGTCAGAGTTTTGAATGACCCTCCCCCCCTTTTGTTCCATGCTGGCTCAAGCCCTAGCTCGCTAGTAACTAGCAGACACAGATGAAAGGGAAAACGTATACAGTGGGGAGAACAAGTATTTGAAACACTGCCGATTTTGCAGGTTTTCCTACTTACAAAGCATGTAGAGGTCTGTAATTTTTATCATAGGTACACTTCAACTGAGAGAGACGGAATCTAAAACAAAAATCCAGAAAATCACATTGTATGATTTTTAAGTAATTAATTAGCATTTTATTGCATGACATAAGTATTTGATCACCTACCAACCAGTAAGAATTCTGGCTCTCACAGACCTGTTAGTTTTTATTTAAGAAGCCCTCCTGTTCTCCACTCATTACCTGTATTAACTGCACCTGTTTGAACTCGTTACCTGTATAAAAGACACCACAGTCTCAAAGAAAACCATTAGTAACACAGTACGCCGTCATGGATTAAAATCCTGCAGCGCACGCAAGGTCCCCCTGCTCAAACCAGCGCAAGTCCAGGCCCGTCTGAAGTTTGCCAATGACCATCTGGATGATCCAGAGGAGGAATGGGAGAAGGTTATGTGGTCTGAAGAGACAAAAATAGAGCTTTTTGGTCTAAACTCCACTCGCCGTGTTTGGAGGAAGAAGAAGGATGAGTACAACCCCAAGAAAACCATCCCAACCGTGAAGCATGAAGGTGGAAACATCATTCTTTGGGGATGCTTTTCTGCAAAGGGGACAGGACGACTGCACCATATTGAGGGGAGGATGGATGAGGCCATGTATCGCGAGATCTTGGCCAACAACCTTCTTCACTCAGTATGAGCATTGAAGATGGGTCGTGGCTCGGTCTTCCAGCATGACAACGACCCAAAACACACAGCCAGGGTAATTAAGGATTGGCTCTGTAAGAAGCATCTCAAGGTCCTGGAGTGGCCTAGCCAGTCTCCAGACTGAAAATCTTTGGAGGGAGCTGAAAGTCTGTATTGCCCAGCGACAGCCCCGAAACCTGAAGGATCTGGAGAAGGTCTATATGGAGGAGTGGGCCAAAATCCCTGCTACAGTGTGTGCAAACTACAGGAAACGTATGATCTCTGTAATTGCAAACAAAGGTTTCTGTACCAAATATTAATTTCTGCTTTTCTGATGTATCAAATACTTATGTCACGCAATAAAATGCAAATTAATTAATTTAAAAATCATACAATGTGATTTTCAGATTTTTTTTTTTTTGATTCCGTCTCTCACAGTTGAAGTGTACCTATGATAAAAATTACAGACCTCTACATGCTTTGTAAGTAGGGAAACCTGCAAAATCGGCAGTGTATCAAATACTTGTTCGCCCCACTGTAAGTATCTTTGCCATAGATGAATAGTGTAAATGTTTAATTATATTTGCTGACACTCTACAGTCAAATTTTGGCACCAGTAGAGTGGGTATCTAGCTAAATATATCACGTCCCTCCGCAAACATGCCTTCTCCAATGTTGGTTACAATGTGGAACTTACCCCCTTGATAACCATGCCTCCTGAATCCAAGTGTTTGACACGGGGTAGGAGACCATTAACTTTATGATCAAACTTGATCAATGTAGAAGCAAAAGTCATATTTCATACTTTGGTCATGATACCTCTATCTATTTTCATCCAAATACCATCTAATTTCATAAAAAACATGACTTTGACTGTTCATGACCTTTATCAAAGGTTTCCAAAGGCAACTGCAGGGCAAACAGACCAAAAGGACATGGCAAAATGTCAACCTTTTAAGGTCAATTTTTTCATATTTTTCCTAAATTCACAAAAAGTCTACATTTCAAATACAATTTAGTTCAAATTCTAAATAATTAACAATTCAAACAATAAGCAATCTATCCAATTTAAGTTAATCAAATCAAACAGCAACAACAACAGCAGAAATTGAATAAAAAAAATAACAAATAATAACTGGTAACAATCATCAGTAGTCAGTGATGGTTGGTCTGGAAAAGTGGTTGAGATTGTGTTTGAGTCTTTGTTGGGAAAGAGGTGGAGTCTGGACAGTCAGTTGCTGGATGGAGGTGGCAATTGTGGTTGGTCGGTGCTGGTCTTGGGGTTGGGACCGGAAAAAACCTGGGTTGGTGTTGATACCAGGACTGGAAATCGTGCGGCTACCTGGGCTGAAAAAACAGGTGTTGTGCGGGGTCTGGTGCTGGGACTGGGAGAAGCAGGAACTGGGGCAGGGGCTAGTGATGGGTTGGGATCTGTGGAGGGGAGGAAGGACAGGAACAGGTTGACACACAAGGGAGCCTTAGACCCAGAGGTTAAGTGTGGCACTCTATAGTTTGTTCGCTCCAGGTGAATGTTTGTTGTTTGGTCCCTTCTCCGTGCCTCTTCCTGTGTATTGACTGGGTCTGTTGCTGGAAATGGTACTGGTGTTGCATTTGCAGAGTGGAGGAAGGACAGTCAAAGGAGAGAACAGACACACCTGGAAGCACAAATCCCAGAAGTCAGTGATGATACTCCCCTGTGGCTTGCTCACTCCGGGTGTAGGCCTAGAGCTTTTGTCCTTCCTCCGTGCCTCTTCAGGTCTGGTGATTAATGGTTCCTAGTTCTGGTCTGGTTCTGTGAGAGTTATAAATGTAGAGGGAGGAAGGGTGAAAGGGATAAAGAGAGAGCAGGGGGTTGGGGTTGGTGGAGGGCCTGTCCATCTGCCTGGGTTGGTGTTGGAGGAGGAGCGATGCAGTGGCAAAGCTGGATTCCGGATGCTTGAAGACAGAGGGAGCAAACAGGGCCCAGACCCACCTGGCCACAGAGCACTCACAAAGAGTTGGTGGGTGTGTTCAATACGTCGACTTCCATGGGGGCAGTTCTCTGTACGTACCTTGTACTGTCTATAGGTGGATTCCCTAGTGGGGAGGCAACCATGAGCAGCCGTCTGAGGAAAGTACTTCTATTTGGAGTGTGTTGTCAGGGTCATGATGAGTTATTGGGGGGTCCAGGTCTGATAATTTAATTGGAGATTTGGATGAGGGCCTCAGCGGGTTGAGGGGGGTGGTCTGTGGACTTGGGAGTCAGGTCAGGCCATAGTCAAGCCACTGTTACCTTTAATTCATCCGCAGTCCTTCAGTTATTGGAGTGGTCTGTGAACTAGGGGAACAGCACCAGCCGCGTTAAAGACACTGTTACTAGCACTGTCCCCAAGTCTGTCGATAGAAAATACAAGACAGAGAAAAACAGCTGCCTCTAATTGAGAACAAATCTAGGCAACCATACACATACATAAACACCTAGATGATAAACCCCACAAACCTGCAAAACCCCTAGACAGTACAAAAACACATACATCACCCATGTCACACCCTGACCTAACCAAAATATATATAGAAAACAAAGAATACTCAGGTCAGGGCGTGACAATAGCATCTTACAAAACACCTTTACATTTGTTAATAACATGAGGAATGAGCGTGATCAGAAAATGGCTGACTGCCAGTCACCTGATAGATTCTGCTCTCATTCAGTCCCACAACACAGTAGAAGTCTCATTCAAATGCATATAGATGGTTGACATCTAGTGGAACCCCTAGGAAGTGCAACATCATTATTATCTCAAGGGGATTTCATTGGGACCTGTGGTGAATACATACCAAGCTCAGATTTCTCACTTCCTGTTTTGATTTCTCCTCAGGATTTTGTTTGCCATATGAGTTCTGTTATACTCGCAGACATCATTCAAACAGTTTTCGAAACTTTAGAGTGTTTTCCATTCAATAGTAATAATAATATGCATATATTAGCAACTGAGACTGAGGAGCAGGCAGTTTACTTTGGGCAACTTATTCATCCAAGCTACTCAATACTGCCCCCCATTCATAAGAAGTTGTAATGAGCCACTATTGCTCAAAAGGTTTTTGCGCTCCATAAATACAGTCCGGTAGTGTATTCTGTGGGGTCAAATCACAGTATCGTTAGAAATACAGCAATTATTTCCCCGGACAAAACATTTTCCCACAATGCACCAAAATGTACAGTATGCTACAGTGAAATGTTCCAGAGTACTTTACTGTTAATAATTCAAAAAACTTACTGTATAATTTACAGTTTTCCATTACAGTACAAATATGTTGCTTCCGTCGTCACTTCTCCCCACTTAACAATAGAAATAACACATGCATGTCAAAAATCCAATAAAGGATCTCCAAACAGTAAGATATTAACATAGGTATTCTTCTATTCAACTCCCCCTGTCCAGGAATCATCAGGACTGCATAGTCATACAATACATTAGTTACATTGGTATACGTTGGTAACAAAATGTTCTCCTACTGTCCAGGATGGCCTTATTACTGTACTTTATGGCCTAGCTGTATACTACAGCAGGAACATTGGAATTCATACAGTACACTGCAAAAATAACTTTCTTAAATGTTTGCATCAAGACGCAGGATATGATCGAGATGGAGGCACATGGTTCGGTTCTCAGAATATTTATTATAACAAAGGGGCCGGCAAAAGGGCAGGTTGAGGGCAGACAGAGGTCCGAGAGCCAAGGCAGAGTCAAAAAGGGACATGAATGGCAGGCAGGCTCAGGGCAGGCAGAAAGTTCGGAACCGGGAAGACGAGAAAACAAGAACTAGAGAACTGGAGAAATGGGAAACACGCTGGTAAGACCTGACAAAACAAGGCAAACTGGCAACAGACAAACAGAAAACAGGAGACAAAGAGCTGTGAGACAGATGTTTAATCTTAGACACATGGAAAGTGGGATGAATACAGAGGGTTCAGGGCAACAGAAGACGAACAGCAGTGGGGCTAAGGATTTTAGAGATGGGGAAAGGGCTGATAAAGCAGGGTAAAGGTTTAAGGGACTCCACCCTGAGGGGCAGATCCCGAGTGGAGAGCCATACACTCTGCCCAAAACCATAATTTGCAAAGAAATTCATAAAAAATCCTACAATGTGATTTTCTGGATTTTTTTTCTCAATTTGTCTGTCATAGTTGAAGAGTACCTATGATGAAAATTACAGGCCTCTTTCATCTTTTTAAGTGGGAGAACTTGCACAATTGGTGGCTGACTAAATACAATAAATGACTGGTTTGTTCCATAAAGTTCCAAAAAGCCCATAATTTAGCCACTTGATGTTAGCGTGTTCAGCCCAGCATTCAGTCCTCAAAAAGCACAAGCAATTCCTCCAGACAAAAACTCAAAAAGTTCCGTTACAGGTCGTAGAAACAAGTCAAATGATGTATGCAATCCATATTTATGTTGTTTTAAACATTAATCAGCAATAAGGTTCCAACCATTCATCCAAAAGTGAAAATGCTGCCCCCTAGCCTCAACAGGTTTTAACCTCTCTTGGATAGGGGGCAGTATTTTGACGTCTGGATGAAAAGTGTTTCCAAAGTGAACTGCCTGTTACTCAGGCACATAAGCTAGGATATGCATATAATTGGTAGATTTGGATAGAAAATACTCTAAAGTTACTAAAAATGTCTGTGAGTAGAGCAGAACTGATATGACAGGTGAAACCCCGAGAATAATATATTTCAGCCTACCTCCATTTTCAATGGCTATCACTTTAATTAATTAAGGCCAAGTCCTCCCAGATTGCAGTTCCTGGGGCTTCCACTAGATGTCAACAGTCTTTAGAAAGAGTTTCAGGCTGGTTTTCAGAAAAATGAGCCAAAAATTGTAGTTTTCTAGGTGGCTCCCATTTTGGCTGTAGTGTTTAGAAGCGCATGGAAGAGAGCACGTTCTTTGGTATTTTTTGCCGGTAAAGACCATAACGATTCTCCATCTTAAATTTGGTCGTTTATTTACGTATAAGGGTACTTAAGGTTTGATTATAAACTTTTTTTTACTTGTTTGGAAAAGTTTATTAGTAACGTTTGGGATTCATTTTGTATGCATTTAGATGGAGGGAAAATGGATGGATTATTGACTGAAGCGCTCCAGCTAAACTGAGTTTTTATGGCTATAAAGAAGGACATTATCGAACAAAAGGACGATTTGTGATGTAACTGGGACCTTTTTGAGTGCCAGCAGAAGAAGATCGTCAAAGGTAAGGCATTTTTTATATCGCTATTTCTGACTTTTGTGTCGCACCTGCCTGGTTGAAATATGTTTTTCATGTGTTTGTGTGGGCGCTGTCCTCAGATAATCACATGGTCTGCTTTCGCCATAAAGCCTTTACACTTTAGATTTTACACTTACACCATTACACTTTAGATTTTATGAAAGTTAAATATTTATAATAGTGTAGTTTGAATTTCGCACTCTGCAATTTCACCGGATGTTGGTCAGGTGGGACGCTACCTGGCCAACATCCGGTGAAATTGCAGAGTACGAAAATCAAACTACACTATTATAAATATTTAACTTGAAAAGGGGAATGAAAAGTGTGGCTTTGGAAAACCTATCCACAACCGTAATGATGGTGGTGTTTCCATTTGATGGGAGGAGACCAGTGACAAAATCCAGGGACCTGGGGTGGTGAGGAACAGGGAGTGGTTGAAGGAGGCCAGCAGGAGCTTGCCGCTGAGTATTGTTCTGCCCGTACACAGTGCAGGCGGCGACAAATGCGGAGACATCAGGAACCATGGTTGTACACCAAAAACGTTGTTGAATGAAAGTCAAGGTCTGATGGGAGCCGGGATGACAGGTAAGTTTAGTGGAATAAGCCTATTCCAGGACCGGGAACCTGGCCGAATCAGAGACAAACATCTGGTTAGCTGCCCCCCTGGGTCCGGCTGGGAACACTGCGCCTTGCGGACCAGGCTCTCGATACCCAAGACAAGGGTAGCTGCAAGACAGGATGTAGGGAGGATGGTCTCTGGGTCAGAGGGTGTAGATATAGAACTATACAGGTGAGAAAGGGTATCAGGCTTAACATTATTGGAACCAGAGGCGGTAGGAGATTGTAAAATGGAACTGAGTGAATAACAGAGCCCAACGAACCTTCCTTGAGTTGGAGCGTTTGGCAGTGCAAAGATATTCTAGATTCTTATTGCTGGTCCACACTAAGAATGGGTGTTCCGCCCCTTCAAGCCAATGCCTCCACTCCTCCAGGGCCATCTTGACTGCAAGAAGTTCCTGATTACCAACATCATAGTTCCTCTCAGTGGGATAATAATAATAATAATATATGCCATTTAGCAGACGCTTTTATCCAAAGTGACTTACAGTCATGTATTATGGCAATGGTGTTTATAAGGTGTTTAGCTTGTGTCCATGATATGGCTGTTTTTATCCCAGTACAAGACAGGTTAACCATAAAGGAAGGTGTCAACCAGGAACTCCGGGTTCCAGGCCAACGTGCAAAAGCCAACATCATAGTCTGCCACACTACGGAAGTCTTGATGAAGTTGAAGTAGCTTCTGAGCCGCCTCTCTACCGGACACCAGAGAATTGAACACCTTTCTCAAGTCTGCTATGAAATCCTCCAGACGAAGGCAAGTGGCGGATTGTTGCTCCCACACAGCCATAGCCCAGGCAAGCACCCTTCCAGACATCAGTATTATGAGATATACTACCTTCGAACAATCTGAAGGAAATGAAGAGGACTGCAGCTCAAAGATGAGGTAGCACTGGGAGAGAAATGTCCGGGAGGTCCCAGGCTCCCCAACATAGCACTCCGGAGGAGGTAAACGCGGTTCTCTGGAAGCCGGGGTAGGCTGGGGAAAAGCACCACTGGTGGCGGGGTTACAGAGCGTTCTAGAGGTTTTCATTGTGGCTTGCTGCCCAATAGATGGTTCGCAGAATTGCTCCAGTAATGAGTTAAACCCTTGTCCTGTTATTCCTCAAATCTGTAATCAAGGCATATATATATTTCTTACATCATTAGCCCAGAACAGTTTTTTGTGTTATTACATACATCCAGAAATAACTTTTGGGTATCAGAATGTCGGTAACTCACCCGCATGTTTGTATCTCCTGGAGCAATGGAACTCATCTCAGAGGCTGATCCAAGACGCCGCCGGTGAAGAAGAGGTGTTCGGAGTGGACTTCTAGGCGTGTACACCATCCACCGTTTCCAAGTATATTACTTGCTAATGTTCTGTCCCTGGACAAACATTGGACAAGCTCAAGGCTGTAACAGGGACTGTAACATACCCATACATAGCTCAGCATTCAACACCATAGTACACTCAAAGCTCATCATTAAGCCTGGGGCCCTGGGTCGGAACATTAGCCCTGTGCAACTGGGTCCTGGACTTCCTGAAGGGCCGCCCCCAGGTGGCGAAGGTAGGAAACAACACCTCTAATTTGCTTATCCTCAACACATGGGCCCCACAAGGGTGCATGCTCAGCCCAATTCCTGTTCACCCATGACTGTGGCCACTCACGCCTTATCAAGTTTGAAGACTGATTACCAACAATGACGAGACGATGGCCCTGTTTGAGTGGTGCCAGGAAAATAACATCAACAAAACAAAGCAACTGATTGTGGACTTCAAGAAACAGCATAGGGAGCATGCCCCTATCCACATCGACTGGACCGCAGTGGAGAAGGTGGAAAGCTTCAAGTTCCTCGGCGTACACATCAATGATGATCGGAAATGGTCTACCCACACAGACAGTGTGGAGGAGAATGTGCAACAGCGCCTCTTTATTCTCAGGATATTGTAGAAATGTGTCTTGACCACTAAAACTTTTACAGATGCACAATTGAGAGCATCCTGTTGGGCTGTATCATTGCCTGGTATGGCACATGCACCTTCTGAAACCACAGGGCTTGCCAAAGAGTGGTGGGGTCTGCCCAACGCATCACCGGAGGCAAACTACCTGTCCTCGGGACACCTACAGCCCCCATTATCACAGGAAGGCCAAAAAGATCATCAAAGACATCAACCACCCGAGCCACGGCCTGTTCATCCCGTTATCCTCTAAAAGGCAATGTCAGGACAGGTGCATTAAAAGCTGGGACAGAGAGACTGAAAAAAAGCTTCTAACTCGAGGCCATAACTAGCCGGCTTCCACCCGGTTATGTAATCCTGCACCTTAGAGGCTGCTGCCCTATATACATAGACTTGGAATCACTAGCCACTTTAATAATGGAACACAAGTCACTTTAATAATGTTTACATACCGCTTTATTCATTTCATATGTATATCCTGTATTCTACTGTATTTTAGACATTGCTACTCCGACAATGCTAGTCCAATATATAAACATTTCTTAAATCCATTATTTTACTATTAGATTTGTCTGTATTGTTGTGAATTGTTAGATACTACTACACTGTTGGACCTAGGAACACAAGCATTTCCCTACACCTGCAATAACATCTACTAAATATGTGTATGTGGTCAATAAAATATGATTTGATTTGTGTACAGCATAAGCAAATCTAATATTTCAATGGCAAGTGAGGCCAGCTACTGCATTCTCCATTCATTCTCTCCCACAAGCACACGTGTGTGTACACACATATCACAGAAATCAACACACACCCGCGTGTGTCTGTGGTGTGTTTGTACACATGTAGTACTAAACACTTCAAAAACAACAACCAGATGAATCATACATTTGGCATATTTGAGCATAGAACAAGTCAAATAACAATGCTATATGACGTTAAACTATTTTAATGATATTTGAAAATTTTCTCAAAATCCCAACTTTGATTGTTATTATCTATCAATCTTATTGTCAATCTTAAAATGTCAATGTGACCTGTCTAGACACTTGTACTATGCTGGCACCAAATTTCATTCACACCAAAACTGAATTTGTTCAATGGTGCATTTTGATATTGCTCTAAATATTGTGCATTCGGAAAGTATTCAGACCCTTTGACTTTTTCCACTCTATGTTAGGCTATAGCCTTATCCTAAAATAGATTAATTCATTTTTCCCTCATCAATAAAGACACAATACCCCATAATGACAAAGTAAAAGCAGGATTTTCTAATTTTTTTCTAATTTATTAAATATAAAAAACTGAAATATTACATGAGTATTCAGACCTTGACTTTTGTTGAAGCGCCTTTGGCAGCAATTACAGCCTCGAGTCTTCTTGGGTATGACATTAAAAGCTTGGTATACCTGTATTTGGGGAGTTTCATTCTTCTCTGCAGATCCCCTCAAGCTTTGTCAGGTTGGATGAGGAGCGTTGTTGCACAGCCACCGCCATGCTTCACCGTAGGGATAATGCCAGGCTTCCCCCAGACGTGATGCTTGGAATTTTTTTTTTATTTTTTTATTTCACCTTTATTTAACCAGGTAGGCTAGTTGAGAACAAGATCTCATTTGCAGCTGCGACCTGGCCAAGATAAAGCATAGCAGTGTGAACAGACAACACAGAGTTACCCATGGAGTAAACAATTAACAAGTCAATAACACAGTAGAAAAAAGGGGTCTATATACATTGTGTGCAAAAGGCATGAGGAGGTAGGCGAATAATTACAATTTTGCAGATTAACACTGGAGTGATAAATGATCAGATGGTCATGTACAGGTAGAGATATTGGTGTGCAAAAGAGCAGAAAAGTAAATAAATAAAAACAGTATGGGGATGAGGTATGTAAAAATGGGTGGGCTATTTACCGATAGACTATGTACAGCTGCAGCGATCGGTTAGCTGCTCAGATAGCAGATGTGTGAAGTTGGTGAGGGAGATAAAAGTCTCCAACTTCAACGATTTTTGCAATTCGTTCCAGTCACAGGCAGCAGAGAACTGGAACGAAAGGCGGCCAAATGAGGTGTTGGCTTTAGGGATGATCAGTGAGATACACCTGCAGGAGCGCATGCTATGGATGGGTGTTGCCATCGTGACCAGTGAACTGAGATAAGGCGGAGCTTTACCTAGCATGGCCTTGTAGATGACCTGGAGCCAGTGGGTCTGGCGACGAATATGTAGCGAGGGCCAGCCGACTAGAGCATACAAGTCGCGGGTGGTGGGTGGTATAAGCTGCTTTAGTGACAAAACGGATGGCACTGTGATAAACTGCATCCAGTTTGCTGAGTAGAGTGTTGGAAGCAATTTTGTAGATTACATCGCCGAAGTAGAGGATCGGTAGGATAGTCAGTTTTACTAGGGTAAGTTTGGCGGTGTGAGCGAAGGAGGCTTTGTTGCGGAATAGAAAGCCGACTCTTGATTTGATTTTCAATTGGAGATGTTTGATATGAGTCTGGAAGGAGAGTTTACAGTCTAGCCAGACACCTAGGTACTTATAGATGTCCACATATTCAAGGTCGGAACCATCCAGGGTGGTGATGCTGGTCAGGCGTGCGGGTGCAGGCAGCGAACGGTTGAAAAGCATGCATTTGGTTTTACTTGCGTTTAAGAGCAGTTTGAGGCCACGGAAGGAGTGTTGTATGGCATTGAAGCTCGTTTGGAGGTTAGATAGCACAGTGTCCAAGGACGGGCCGGAAGTATATAGAATGGTGTCGTCTGCGTAGAGGTGGATCAGGGAATCGCCCGCAGCAAGAGCAACATCATTGATATATACAGAGAAAAGAGTCGGCCCGAGAATTGAACCCTGTGGTACCCCCATAGAGACTGCCAGAGGATCGGACAGCATGCCCTCCGATTTGACACACTGAACTCTGTCTGCAAAGTAATTGGTGAACCAGGCAAGGCAGTCATCCGAAAAACTGACTGACTGTGTGTATTGGTTCCTGACTTCCCTGAACAGTTGCATATCGCCGGGACTATTCGATGCTATTGCAGTCCGCCACAGGATGTTTTTGTGCTGGTCGAGGGCAGTCAGGTCTGGAGTGAACCAAGGACTATATCTGTTCTTCGTTCTGCATTTTTTGAACGGAGCATGCTTATCTAAAATGGTGAGGAAGTTACTTTTAAAGAATGACCAGGCATCCTCAACTGACGGGATGAGGTCAATGTCCTTCCAGGATACCCGGGCCAGGTCGATTAGAAAGGCCTGCTCACAGAAGTGTTTTAGGGAGTGTTTGACAGTGATGAGGGGTGGTCGTTTGACTGCGGCTCCGTAGCGGATACAGGCAATGAGGCCGTGATCGCTGAGATCCTGGTTGAAGACAGCGTAGCTGTATTTGGAGGGCCAGTTGGTCAGGATGAAGTCTATGAGGGTGCCCTTGTTTACAGATTTAAGGTTGTACCTGGTGGGTTCCTTGATGATTTGTGTGAGATTGAGGGCATCTAGCTTAGATTGTAGGACTGCCGGGGTGTTAAGCAGAAGCACCTAACAGAACAAACTCTGAAGCTAAATGGGGGGGCGATCAATTCACAAATGGTGTCCAGGGCACAGCTGGGACCTGAGGGGGGTCGGTAGCAGGCGGCAACAGTGAAAGACTTATTTCTGGAGAGAGTAATTTTCAAAATTAGTAGTTCGAACTGTTTGGGTATGGACCTGGAAAGTATGACATTACTTTGCAGGCTATCTCTGCAGTAGACTGCAACTCCTCCCCCTTTGGCAGTTCTATCTTGACGGAAAATGTTATAGTTGGGTATGGAAATCTCCACATTTTTGGTGGCCTTCCTGAGCCAGGATTCAGACACGGCAAGGACATCAGGGTTAGCAGAGTGTGCTAAAGCAGTGAGTAAAACAAACTTAGGGAGGATGCTTCTGATGTTGACATGCATGAAACCAAGGGTTTTTTGATCACAGAAGTCAACAAATGAGGGTGCCTGGGGTCATGCAGGGCCTGGGTTTACCTCCACATCACCCGCGGAACAGAGGAGGAGTAGAATGAGGGTGCGGCTAAAGGCTATTAAAACTGGTCACCTAGAGCGTTGGGGACAGAGAATAAAAGGAGCAGATTTCTGGGCATGGTAGAATATATTCAGGGCATAATGCGCAGACAGGGGTATGGTGGGGTGCGGGTGCAGCGGAGGTAAACCCAGGCACTGGGTGATGATGAGAGAGGTTGTATCACTGGACATGCTGGTTGTAATGGGTGAGGTCACCGCATGTGTGGGAGGTGGGACAAAGGAGGTATCAGGGGTATGAAGAGTGGAACTAGGGGCTCCATTGTAAACTAAAACAATGATAACTAACCTGAACAACAGTATACAAGGCATATTGACATTTGAGAGAGACATACAGCGAGGCATACAGTAATCACAGGTGTTGAATTGGGAGAGCTAGCTAAAACAGTAGCTAAAACAGTAGGTGAGACAACAACAGCTAATCAGCTAGCACAACAACAGCAGGTAAAATGGCGTTGACTAGGCAGGGAGGGTCGGATTAACTACACACAGAGCCTGAGTGCGGCTGGGGCCGACAGATAAAACATTAAACAAGCAGAATGGACTACCGTGATTAATGGACAGTCCAGCATGCATCAGCTATGTAGCCAAGTGATCAGTGTTCAGGGGGCAGCGGTGGATGGGGCAGGGAAGCTGCACTGGCGAGTATTATCCAGGTAAAAAAAAACTGGCTGGCTGTGCCAAAAAAAAAAGCCGCTAGCAGTGGCTAACAATGACTAAATAGCTTGTAGCTAGTTAGCTGATTAGCTTCTGGAGGTTCTTGAGTGTGTTTTAAAAATAATAGCGATTCCGTATCACATTGGGTGAGGCAGGTTACCGGAAGGTATAAACAAATAAAACATCGAAAAGAGATTCAAAGTAAATATGGGTCCAGTGAGTGTTTGGGACGCGGCGATTCAGACAGTTAGCAGGCCTGTGCTAACAAGCTAACAGTTAGTAGGCCGGGGCTAAACAATGTAGCAGTTAGCGGACCGGGGCTAAACAAGGTAGCAGTTAGCGGACCGGTTCTAAACAAGCTAGCAGTTAGCAGGCTGAATTAGCAAGCAAGGAGATAGCAAGGGCTAGAAAGTTAGCCTTTGTGGGGCGTCGCAATGGGGTGAGTCTGTTTATGCCTCTTCATGCGGTGACATCGATTGACTGGTTGTGGTCCGGATATTGTAGCCCAGGAGTATGCTTCGGAGGTAGCACAGGAGCTCTGGCCGGGCTAGCTTCAAGCTAAGTGGGTGGAAACGCGAGCCAGGAGAAATCATCCGGGGTTGCGGTTAGCTAGTTAGCTAGTTGTGAAGATCCAGCTGAAAATGTTCCGTTTGCGGTCGGAATCCGGTGGGAATCTGGGGATAAAAAAATAATAGGTCTGTTATGCTCTGGTTAGAGTCGCGTTGTTCGAACTGGCGAGAGCTTTCCGGGCTAAAGGTTAGCTGATGACCGGTTAGCTGAAGACCGCTAGCAATGGTTTGCTGGTAGTGATAGCTGGTAGTTAGCTGGCTAGCTTCAGTTGAGGGGTTCCGGATCCGAAGTAAATATAAATACTTTAGAAAAAATAGCTGCATTGGGTGAGGCGGGTTGCAGGAGAGTATTTAGAAGTTGAGGTTTAGCAAGATATGCGAAGAAAAATATGTAAAGAAACGATATATACAAGGGACACGACACGACAAGACGTCTGACTGCTACGCCATCTTGGATTCGATGATGAGGCCAAAGAGTTCAATCTTGGTTTCATTGGACCAAAGAATCTTGTTTCTCATGGTCTGAGAGTCTTTAGGTGCCTTTTCGCAAACTCCAAACGGGCTGTCATGTGCCTTTTACTGAAGAGTGGCTTCCGTCTGGCCAATCTACCATAAAAGCCTGATTGGTGGAGTGCTGCGGAGATGGTTGTCCTTCTGGAAGGTTTTCCGATCTCCACAGATGGACTCTGGAGCTCTGTCAGAGTGACCATCGGGTTCTTGGTGACCTTCCTGGCCAAGGCCCTTCTCCTCCGATTGCTCAGTTTGGCCGGGTGGCCAGCTCTATGAAGAATCTTGGTGGTTCCAAACTTCTTCCGTTTAAGAATGATGGAGGCCCCTGTGTTCTTGTGGACCTTCAATGCTGCAGATATTTTTTGGTACTCTTCTCCAGGTCTTTGTCTCGATACAACCTGTCTTTGAGCTCTACAGACAATTTATTCGACCTCATGGCTTGGTTTTTGCTCTGACATGCATAGTCAACTGTAGGATGTTATGTAGGCAGGTGTGTGACTTTCCAAATCATGTCCAATCAATTGAATTTACCACAGGTGGACTCCAATCAAATTTTACAAACATCTCAAGGACGATCAATGGAAACAGGATGGACCTGAGCTCAATTTCGAGTCTCATAGCAAAGGGTCTGAATACTCATGTAATTAAGGTATTTCCATGTATTTTGCTTTGTCATTATGGGTATTGTGTGTAGATTGCTGAGGACGATTTATTGAACACATTTTAGAAGGCTGGAACTTAAGCAAATGTGGAAAAAGTGTTGGGGTCTGAATACTTTCTGAAGCCACTGTATAGTACAAGGATGTGAATGGGTTAGGTAGTCTCATATCTAAGTCTTCCCAACCCTGACAGTCATTCTGAATACAGGTTGCGGGTGAATACAAATTCAAAATGATGGAAATCCCCATTCTGTCTGGATTCCAATAGAAATTACACATCACTTTGCAAGCCAGCATAATGTGACTTGCAGGCCTGATGAGGCCTGTATAAACTATGAGTTTCAGCTCACTGTATTAGGGTAAAACTAGACCCTCGAAAGAAGGCCTTATGAAACATGTAAAAAAATATGTTGTAATTTGGTAGACACTAGAACATATGACAGTAGTGAGTGCATACATGTTCATACTGGTCCCCCGTGGGAATCAATCCCACAACTCTGGTGATGGAAATTCCATGCTCTACCAACTGAACCACACAGGTCTTGTATTGTCTTAAATAATTACATTTTAATGACAACATATTCACCTAGGACCTCACTTGGTGAAGGCTCAAAGAATACAACAACCATGTCTCCATCACCAGGAAACACAGTCATGGGTAGTACTGCTAACTCTACAATTAATTTGAATGGGTTAAAAACCTACAGCAAGGCTATTCAATTCAGATCCTCAAGGGCTGAAACATTTCTGGTTTGGGATTTTTGCGTGGTTATTCAAAGAACCATCCCATTTATGGTTCTTCAGAGAGACTAAAATGGCTCCCCTATGGAATAGTTCTCAAGAACCTTATTTGTTTACAACTTCCACCTTTATTTTTAAGTGTGTAGTAACATTGGTACTCTCCTATTATTTATATTCTTCTCCCCTTGTCCAGGAGTCATCAGGACTGCCTTATCCAACATGGACCGGGAGGCGAGGGAACACTATGCTGTAGTCATTCAAGCCAAAGACATGGCAGGATCGGTTGGAGGACTCTCTGGATCCACCACCATCAACATCACCCTCACCGACGTCAACGACAACCCACCCAAGTTCCCGCAAAGTGAGTACTGTACAGACACCAGGGTTGCCTTCAACAGTCAAACGTTGTAGAGTGTTCAGAGAGAAAGAACATAAGATACCTCTCTGACATGTGGAATAAGGAATCACGTCAGTTGTATTCGTAGATTTTATGTCAGCAACGTTTCACACCATTTACAGAACGTTGCCCAGTTACTCCATATCACTTGGAACGTGATTTTAAAAATGGCTTTACAGTATCTAAGAAATTGACTGTCTATTTCTGCTAAATACTAATTCCTTTGTTTAATAAACAGCAGTGCTTCTCAGATATCTCACGTGACTGGCACAATGTCAATTTGAGAGTATGTTTAGCCAATTACAAATGGAGATTTCTCATATATTTATTAAAGAATCGAAATACACTCCTCCTCACTCAAATGGATTGAGCTTAATTACAGAAAAACTAAACAGCTTTAATTGACTGTCAGGAGCCCAATCCTTAATAATTAACAGATGTTCAACATACATTAGTACATTAGAGTATAGCATTGAGTAAAACCTTACCAATTGTGAATCCTGATTTTATATATATTATTATATATCCTATGTAATAATAATCATATATTGATATGACATTTGATCTCAAAATCTATCTCATCAAATGCCATGCTGGCTGAATAAATATGTAGGAACACTGAACATCAATACTGCAAAATTATAGTTCAATAATCACATCTCTTTTAGAGTCCAAGTTAAAGTAAATTCTATTCAAGTGCCCTCAGACACATTGTAGCTCTAAATGTTGATTCAAGCAATCTGACTTGATATCAAAAGGTATTTTAGTAACAATTGCATTCTGTGAAGTCAAATCAGGGTGACACAGGTAAAATACATCATCATTTGGAAAATCCACCCAAAATATGGCACCAACTAGTGATGCTCAGCTGTTTCTTAGCCTTTGTCCCAAATTCCACCCTATTCCCTATTTAGTACACTCTAAGGAATATGGTGCCATTTGAGATGCAAACAATGTCTGTATTGTTATGTTCATGATCCACAGAAAATTACCAGTTGTACGTCCCTGAATCAGCCCAGGTGGGCAAGCCAGTAGGGAAGATTAAAGCCAATGATGAGGACCTTGGCGTAAACGCAGCGATCAAGTACAGCATCATCAACTCAGAAGGAGCAGCCATGTTCTCCATCGCCACAGACAGAGACACCAGAGAGGGAATCATCAGCCTCAAGAAGGTATACAGAGTGAATGAATAAATTCATTAATTCATTAAATAATAAATGAATGAATTAACAATGACAGGCACTCTAGGGGAGGAATAATCAATCTCAAGAAGGTACATGACAGAGTAAATGAATGAATCAATGAATGAATGAAACAGTAACAGGGACAACAGGGAGGGAATAATCAACTTCATGAAGGTACATGACAAAGTTGTGCTTCAGTCACTCTTTTCCAGAAGTGTGTACTTGCACACTCCTCGTCATGGATTTAAAAGCATACAATTGTTGTAAGCATTGGTTGGAGAGAGTTTCTACCATTGTAAAAATCCATGTGACATATTTTGCAAATGCAAACTTTAGGAAAACAATGATATTGCTCTCTATTCCTGTGTAATAACACTGTTATTATTTTAGTAAAAACATTGTATTATCTCAGGGATTCCCAAACGTTTTTGGCCTACGACCCCATTTTGATATCGGAAAATTGTTGTGACCCCAACCATGTGAAAACAATTATGTAATTAATAGCCAATGTTAACTTTTTTATTTGGGGCTATAACAGTCAATTGAAAAACATTAACAGTATTTCTGATTGTTTTCTCAACTCACCATCACATACTTTAAATGTTGGGCTATGACAGTCAATTTGAAAATTAGCCTGACATAATGTACAGAATCTTGTCTCACCACCACTAATGAGATCGGTGTGCTTGATGCATGTTACGTCAGAACTTCTCAAAGTCAGGGGGCGTGGTCGAGAGTCGCACATCATTTGAATGCATTCGATCAGCTGTTCGATTCAAATCAAATCAACGTTTGTTTGTCATGTGCGCCGAAAACAACAAGTGTAGACGTTACAGTGAAATGCTTACTTACAGGCTCTAACCAATAGTGTGGAAAAAAAGGTTGGAGACCAAGCAATTGCCGTACCAGGCAGTGATGCAACCGGTCAAGATGCTCTTGATGTTGCAGCTGGAGAACCTTTTGAGGATCTCAGGACCCATGCCAAATCTTTTTAGTTTCCTGAGGGGGAATAGGCTTTGTCGTGCCCACTTCACGATTTCGCTTACCGGCATGTCAACTGAGCCAGGATCACAGTCAAACAAATTGGGAAGTATGTCCCAAACTGCTCCTCTGAGTGGTAGAGGTGAGAAGTCATCAGTTGTGTGGGACACTTAATCATACTGTTTTCTGTCAATAAACATGCACAGCCGAGGAAAGGGGACATGGTTTGCTTTTGAAAGACTCTATCCAATAATTATTATTTCCTCTGAATCCACTGGTTCGGTCACTCATCTGTAGAATGTTTTTGTATTATCCCTGCATGCTTTGGTTCAGTTTCCCAAATATGTCTGTTACAGAGGCATGGAGACACAAGTCCGACACCAAGTCCGTTTTTTCACACCCACTTTGAATTACAATAGATCCACTTTCAATGCAAAAAATCTTTCCAAAACCCCCCTCGATAACCACCAAACCTTGGTGTGAAATAGAACATTGTTATTCTCTTTATTTTATCAGTCACATATGTGTTTAGCAGAGGTTATTGCGAGTTTAGCGAAATGCTTGTGTTTCTAGCTCCGACAGTGCAGTAATATCCAACAAGTAATATCTAACAATTTCACAACATAATACCCAATACACACAAATCTAAGTAAAGGAATGGAACTAAGTATATGGATGAGCAATGTCAGAGCGGCATAGACTATGATACAGTAGAATACAATAAAATACATTGTATACATATGAGATGAGAAATGCAAAATATGTGAACATTGTTAAAGGGACTAGTGATTTCAAGTCTATGTATATAGGAAAAAGCCTCTAATGTTTAACAGTCTGATGGCCTTGAGATAGAAGCTGTTTTTCAGTCTTTCGGTCCCAGCTTTGATGGGGCAGTAGCTACCCTGGATGATACCAGGGTGAACAGGCAGTGGCTCGGGTGGTTGTTGGCCTTGATTATCTTTTCGACCTTCTTGTGACATCGAGTGCTCTAGGTGTCCTGGAGGACAGGTAGTTTGTCCCCGGTGATGCTTTAGGCTGACCGCAACACCCTCTGGAGAGCCTTGCGGTTGTGTGCGGTGCAGCTGCCATACCAGGCGGTGATACAGGATGCTCTCAATTGTATATCTGTAAAAGTTTGTGAGGGTTTTACATGCCAAGCAAAGTTCTTCAGATATAGCCTGACAGGATGCTCTCAATTGTATATCTGTAAAAGTTTGTGAGGGTTTTACATGCCAAGCAAAGTTCTTCAGATATAGCCTGACAGGATGCTCTGAATTGTACATCTGTAAAAGTTTGTCAGGGTTTTAGGTGCCAAGTCAAATGTATTCAGCCTCCTGAGGTTGAAGAGGCGCTGTTGTGTCTTCTTCACCACACTGTCTGTGTGGGTGGACCATTTCATTTTTCAGTGATGTGTATGCCGAGGAACTTGAAGTTTTGCACCTTCTCCACTGCGGTCCCATCGATGTGGATAAGGGAGTGCTCCCTCTGCTGTTTCCTGAAGTCCACTATCATCTCCTTTGTTTTGTTGACATTGAGTGACAGGTTGTTTTCCTGACACCACACTTCCAGATCCCTTATCTCATCATTGTTGGTAAGCAGGCCTACTACTGTTGTGTTATCTGCAAACTTGATGATTGAGTTGGAGGCGTGCTTGGCCAATGAAGTCATGGGTGAACAGGGAGTACAGCAGTGGGCTGAGCACACACCCTTGTTGGGCCCCAGTGTTAAGGATCAGCGAAGTGGAGGTGTTATTTCCTGCCTTCACCACCTATGGGCGGCCCGTTAGGATGTCCAGGACCCAGTTGCACAGGGCGGGGTTCAGACTCAGGGCCTTGAGCTTAATGAAGAGCTTGGAGGGTACAATGGTGTTGAATGCTGAGTTATAGTCAATGAACAGCATTCTTACATATGTATTCCTCACGTCCAGATGGTATAGGGCAGTGTGCAGTGCGATCGCTGTGGATCTATTGGGGCGGTAAGCAAATGCGTCTGGGATGACAGGTAAGGTAGAGGTGATATGATCCTTGACTAGTCTCCAGAGCCTTTCTGTTCTCCTCCACACTCCTGGGCCAGACTACACTCAATCATATGACCAATTGAAGAGATGAGTCTTCAGTAAAGACTTAAAGGTTGAGACCGAGTCTGCGTCTCTCACATGGGTAGGCAGACCATTCCATAAAAATGGAGCTGTATAGGAGAAAGCCCTGCCTCCAGCTGTTTGCTTAGAAATTCTAGGGACAATTAGGAGGCCTGCTTCTTGTGACCGTAGCGTACGTGTAGGTATGTACGGCAGGACCAAATCGGAAAGATAGGTAAGAGCAAGCCCATGTAATGCTTTGTAGTTTAGCAGTAAAATCTTGAAATCAGCCCTTGCTTTAACAAGATGATCAAATCTTTTGGTTCTAGTCAGGAGTCTAGCAGCCGTATTTAGCACTAACTGAAGTTTATTTAGTGCTTTATCCGGGTAGCCGGAAAGTAGAGCAGTAGTCTAACCTAGAAGTAACAAAAGCATGGAATAATTTTTCTGCATTCTTTCTGGACAGAAAGTTTCCAATTTTTGCAATAGAATACGTAGATGGAAAAAAGCTGTCCTTGAAACAGTCTTGATATGTTCGTCAAAAGAGAGATCAGGGTGCAGAGTAGCGCCAAGGTCCTTCCCAGTTTTATTTGAGACGACTGTACAACCATCAAGATTAATTGTCAGATTCAATGTCTGAAACACAGGCTTCTAGCGAGGGCAATTTTGGGGCTTTACCATGTTTCATTGAAATGTACAGCTGTATGTCATCTGCATAGCAGTGAAAGTTAACATTATGTTTTCGAATGACATCCCCAAGAGGTAAAATATATCGTGAAAACAATAGTGGTCCTAAAACGGAACCTTGAGGAACACCGGAATTTACAGTTGATTTGTCAGAGGACAAACCATTCACAGAGACAAACTGATATCTTTCCGACAGATAAGATCTAATCCAGGCCAGAACTTGTCCGTGTAGACCAATTTGGGTTTCCAAACTCTCCAAAAGAATGTGGTGATCAATGGTATCACAAGCAGCACTGAGGTGTAGGAGCACGAGAACAGATGCAGAGCCTCGATCTGACGTAATTAAAAGGTAATTTACTCCAAAATGGAGTTATGGTCAGATTTGCCAAAAGGAGGGTGGGGGAGGGCCTTGTTGGCATCCTAGAAGTTGGAGTAGCAATGGTCGAGTGTTTTAGCAGTGTGAATACTACAGTCGATGTGTTGATAGAACTTCGGCAGCCTTTTTCTCAAATGTGCTTTGTTAAAATCCCCAGCTACAATAAATGTTGCCTCAGGATATGTGGTTTCCAGTTTGCATAAAGTCCATTGAAGTTATTTGAGGGCCATCATGATGTCGGCTTAAGGTGGGGATATACAAGGCTGTGACTATAACCGAAGATACTTTTCTAGGGAGATAATACGGTCTGTAGTTTTTAGTTTAGTTCATTAGTTCGACCATTTTAAAAAACAAGCACACATAAAAATGAAAAATCCATACATGCACATTAATAAAATAATCGAGGATAACACACAATAAAGTCTGGGACTTATTTCTATTGTGATCCTCTTGAGACAAGATGGGTAGACAAGATCGAACACAGTATGGCAGTGAAAAAATAAAACAAAAACAGAGAAGGACATCTATCTCATCATTCCAGTTACATCATAGGGGTCATTCATATGGGCACAGAAGAGGTCAAACATATTTGAACTTTTTTTAAAAGCTGACCAGAGAGGACGTTGTTTTTATGGGCAGAGGCAACTCATTCCAATCTGAGGCTCCAGTATACAAGAAAGTACCTTTCCCAGCTTTACTCCTGAACCTGTATAAGTACACATCAGCAACACCTTCTTAAGCTTTGATAAGCCCCAAACCCAGGAAGTACTATAATAGTCAAAATGGCATTGAATGAGGGCAGTAGCTAGCACTTTCATGGAGTCCTTATCAAGCAGCTTGGACTTTCTAGCCAAAAACGTATCCTGACATTAACCTTCCCTAGCACTTTATTGGCCATGCTCACACCTCCCAAGCTTCCATCAAGGATACATCCCAAGTAGCTAACATAGGTTTTAGTAGTCAGCACCCTAATTCCACACTGATTTCAGAGGCCTACTCAATTTAGGTCTGGATCCAAAAATAATTGCTTCAGTTTTCCCTAAGTGCAGAGATAGCTTATTATCTCCAAGCCATTTGCTAATGTTAGTAACCTCTGTGCTAAGTATGCTTTCCAACATAATTTTACTTTTGTGAGACACCAGAAGTGTAGAGTCATCCATATCGTTTATATAGAATAAAAACAGCAGAGGCCCAAGCAAGCTCCCTTGCGGAACGCCACAACTGAACCACTAACCTCTACTATTTGCTCACTTCCTGACTTTACCCAGTCTAGAGGGATACTGCTCAACCCCAGTGCCTCCAGTTTGGAGATTAGGAGACAGTGGTTAACTGTATCAATGGCTTTCTGTAGGTCAAGCAGTACCATTCCACAGAGAATTACAAGAATTCCAAATTATATCCATAATATCGACAGAAACATGGCAAACGTTTTTTATAATCAATTCTCAAGGTGTTTTTCAAATATCTATTCGATAATATATCAACCGGGAGAGTTGGCTTTTCACCAGGACCGGGAGGAAAAATGGCTACCTCTCTGTTTTGCGCAAAAATCACACTGCTAGCTAACAACTGACCCCTTACGCAATGTGGACGTTTACGCTCATTCTTCAAAATAAAGGCCTGAAACTACATCTAAAGACTGTAGACACATTAGGGAAGCCACAGAAAAAGGAATCTGGATGTTAACCCTTTCAATGGACAATAGAGATGCATAGGAAGACAAGGGTTTCAAAATAAGAGTCACTTCCTGATTGGATTTTTCTCAGGCTTTCGCTTGCAATATCAGTTCTGTTATACTCACAGACAATATTTTTACAGTTTTTGGAAACTTTAGAGTGTTTTCTATCCTAAGCTGTCAATTATATGCATATTCTAGCATATGGTCCTGAGAAATAGACAGTTTACTTTGGGAACGTTATTTAAATATAAAAACAATAGTGCCCCCTAGCTTCAAGAGGTTAATCCAGCAAGCCATGCTATTATCTAAGGATAGCACCCCATCAAACATACACATGAAAATCATAATTCAACCAACCAGTCACAACACAAAAGTCAGAAATAACATATAATGCATGCCTTACCTTTGAAGATATTCTTCTGTTGGCACTCCATTATGTCCATTAAACATCACAAATGGTCCTTTTGTTCGATAAATTGTGTCGTTATATATCCAAAATGTTTTTTTGGCGCGTATGATTCAGAAAAGACACCGGTTCCAACTCCCGCAACATGACAACACATGATCTAATTAGTTACCTGTAAACTTGATCCAAACATTTCAAACAACTTTCCTATTCCAACTTCAGGTATTTTTAAACATAAATAATCAATTAAATTTAAGACGGAATCAACTGTGTTCAATACCGGAGGAAAACAAAGTGGAGCGTGATTTCAGGTTGCTCGCCTCAACCACAACAGTACAATTCACTCGATATTCGTTCTGGACAGCCCTACTTCTTCATTTCTCAATGGAAAAACATTAACCAATTTCTAAAGACTGTTGACATTTAGTGGAAGTGATAGGAACTGCAAGCAACTGCCTTATATTTCTAGATTTCCATTGAAAAATCATTGAAAAGAGAGTGACCTCCAAAAAAATAATTCCTGGATGGTTTGTCCTTGGGGTTTTGCCTGCCAAATAAGTTATGTTGTTCTCACAGACATCATTCAAACAGTTTAAGAAACTTCAGGGTGTTTTCTATCCAAATCTACTAATACTATGCATACACTAGCTTCTCGGCCTGAGTAGCAGGCAGACACTTTTCATCCGGACGTGAAAATAGTGCCCCCTAGCCTTAAGAAGTTTTAACAAACAATGCAGTTTTATGAAAAATACCCCCAAAAAATAGAAATACAATTAACAAATAAATAAAGAGCAGCAGTAAAATAACAGTAGCGAAGATATATACAGGGGGCACCAGTACAGACTCAATGTGCGGGGGTACCGGTTAGTTGAGGTAGTATCTACATGTAGTGTAGGTAGAGTTATTAAAGTGACTATGCATAGATAATAACAGAGAGTAGCAGCAGCATAAAAGGGGGGGACAATGAAAATAGTCTGGGTAGCCATTTGATTAGATGTTCAGGAGTCTTATGGATTAGAGGTAGAAGCTGTTTAGACGCCTCTTGGACCTAGACTTGGGGCTCCGGTACCGCTTGACATGCGGTAGCAGAGAGGACAGTTTATGACTAGGGTGGCTGGAGTATTTGAGAATTTTTAGGGCCTTCCTCTGACACCGCCTGGTATAGAGGTCTTGGATGGCAAAAGCTTGGCCCTAGTGATGTACTGGGCCGTACGCACTGCTCTCAGTAGTGCCTTGCGGATGGAGGCCGAGCAATTGCCAAACCAGGCACTGATGCAACCCGTCAGCTTGCTCTCGATTGTGCAGCTGTAGAACATTTTGAGGATCTGAGGACCATGCAAAATATTTCCAGTCTCCTGAGGGGGAATAGGTTTTGTTGTGCCATCTTCACAACTGTCTTGGTGTGCTTGGACCATGTTAGTTTGTTGGTGAGGTGGAGGCCAAGGAACTTGAAGCTCTCAACCTGCTTCACTACATGCCCCCCGTCGATAAGAATGGGGGCGTTCTCTGTCTTCCTTTTCTTGTAGTCCACAATCATCTCCTTTGTCTTGATCATGTTGAGGGAGAGGTTGTTGTCCTTGCACCACATGGTCAGATCTCATCGTTGTTGGGGATCAGGCTTATCACTGTTGTTTCATCGCCAAACTTAATGATGGTGTTGGAGTCGTGCCTGGCCGTGCAGTCATGAGTGAACAGGGAGTACAGGAGGGGACTGAGCACACACCCCTGAGGGGCCCTAGTGTTGAGGATCAGCGTTGCAGAAGTGTTGTTACCAACCCTTACCAACTGGGGGTGCCATGTCAGGAAGTCCAGAATCCAGTTGAAGAGGGAGGTGTTTAGTCCCAGGGTCCTTAACTTAGTGATGAGCTTTGAGGGCACTATGGTGTTGAAAGCTGAGCTGTAGTCAATGAATAGCATTCTCACATAGAGTTGAATTCGAAAGTTTACATACACTTAGGTTGGAGTCATTAAAAAACTTGTTTTTTAACCACTCCACATATTTCTTGTAAACAAACTATAGTGTTGGCAAGTCGATTAGGACATCTACTTTGTTCATGACACAAGTCATTTTTCCAACAATTGTTTACAGACAGATTATTTCACTTATTTCACTCTATCACAATTCCAGTGGGTCAGAAGTTTACATACACTAAGGTGACTGTGCCTTTATTAAACAGCTCGTAAAATTCCATAAAATTATGTCATGGCTTTAGAAGCTTCTGATAGGCTAATTGAAATCATTTGAGTCAATTGGAGGTATACCTGTGGATGTATTTCAAGGCCTACCATCAAACTCAGTGCCTCTTTGCTTGAAATCATGGGAAAATCAAAATAAATCAGCCAAGATCTCAGAAAAAAATTGTAGACCTCCACAAATCTGGTTCATGCTTGGGAGCAATTTCCAAATGCCTGAAGGTACCACGTTCATCTGTACAAACAATAGTACGCAAGTATAAACACCATCGGACCACGCAGCCATAATACCGCTCAGGAAGGAGGAGCGTTCTGTCTCCTCGAGATGAATGTACTTTGGTGCGAAAAGTGCAAATCAATCCCAGAACAACAACAAAGGACCTTGTGAAGATGCTGGAGGAAACAGATACAAAGCATCTATATCCACCGTAAAACGAGTCCTAAACAGAACAGGGTGAAAAACCGTTCAACAAGGAAGAAGCCACTGATCCAAAACCGTCATAAAAAAAACATACTACGGTCTGCAACTGCACATGGGGACAAAGATGGTACTTGTTGGAGAAAATGATGAAACAAAAACAGAACTGTTTTGCCATAATGACCATTGTTATGTTTGGAGGGAAAAAGTGGAGGCTTGCAAGCAGAAAACACCCTCCTAACCGTGAAGCACGGGGGTGTAGGACAGAACTGAAAAAGTGTGTGCAAGCAAGGAGGCCTTACAAACCTGACTCATTTAACCTTGAGCATTTCTTAGATATCGTGCAACAGCTGTTGTTTACAAATGTATATAGACCTCCACCCCTTGTCTTACCAGAGGCTACTGTTCTATCCTGCCAGTACAGTGTATAATAAGTATGTTATTCATGTCATCTTTCAGCCACGACTTGGTGAAACATAAGATATTACAGTTTCTAATGTCTTGCTGGTAGGATATACAGTGCCTTGCGAAAGTATTCGGCCCCCTTGAACTTTGTGACCTTTTGCCACATTTCAGGCTTCAAACATAAATATATAAAACTGTATTTTTTTGTGAAGAATCAACAACAAGTGGGACACAATCATGAAGTGGAACGACATTTATTGGATATTTCAAACTTTTATTCAGCCCCCTTAAGCTAATACTTTGTAGCGCCACCTTTTGCTGCGATTACAACTGTAAGTCGCTTGGGGTATGTCTCTATCAGTTTTGCACATCAAGAGACTGACATTTTTTCCCATTCCTCCTTGCAAAACAGCTCGAGCTCAGTGAGGTTGGATGGAGAGCATTTGTGAACAGCAGTTTTCAGTTCTTTCCACGGATTCTCGATTGGATTCAGGTCTGGACTTTGACTTGGCCATTCTAACACCGGGATATGTTTATTTTTGAACCATTCCATTGTATATTTTGCTTTATGTTTTGGATCATTGTCTTGTTGGAAAACAAATCTCCGTCCCAGTCCCAGGTCTTTTGCAGACTCCATCAGGTTTTCTTCCAGAATGGTCCTGTATTTGGCTTCATCCATCTTCCCATCAATTTTAACCATCTTCCCTGTCCCTGCTGAAGAAAAGCAGGCCCAAACCATGATGCTGCCACCACCATGTTTGACAGTGGGGATAGGGTGTTCAGGGTGATGAGCTGTGTTGCTTTTATGCCAAACATAATGTTTTGCAATGTTGCCAAAGTTTAATTTTGGTTTCATCTGACCAGAGCACCTTCTTCCACATGTTTGATGTGTCTCCCAGGTGGCTTGTGGCAAACTTTAAACAACACTTTTTATGGATATCTTTAAGAAATGGCTTTCTTCTTGCCACTCTTCCATAAAGGCCAGATATGTGCAATATACGACTGATTGTTGTCCTATGGACAGAGTCTCCCACCTCAGCTGTAGATCTCTGCAGTTCATCCAGAGTAATCATGGGCCTCTTGACTGCATCTCTGATCAGTCTTCTCCTTGTATGAGCTGAAAGTTTAGAGGAACGGCCAGGTCTTGGTAGATTTGCAGTGGTCTGATACTCCTTCCATTTCAATATTATCGCTTGCCCAGTGCTCCTTGGGATGTTTAAAGCTTGGGAAATCTTTTTGTATCCAAATCCGGCTTTAAACTTCTTCACAACAGTATCTCGGACCTGCCTGGTGTGTTCCTTGTTCTTCATGATGCTCTCTGCGCTTTTAACGGACCTCTGAGACTATCACAGTGCAGGTGCATTTATACAGAGACTTGATTACACACAGGTGGATTGTATTTATCATCATTAGTCATTTAGGTCAATATTGGATCATTCAGAGATCCTAACTGAACTTCTGGAGAGAGTTTGCTGCACTGAAAGTTAAGGGGCTGAATAATTTTGCACGCCCAATTTTTCAGTTTTTGGTTTGTTAAAAAAGTTTGAAATATCCAATAAATGTCGTTCCACTTCATGATTGTGTCCCACTTGTTGTTGATTCTTCACAAAAAAATACAGTTTTATATCTTTATGTTTGAAGCCTGAAATGTGGCAAAAGGTCGCAAAGTTCAAGGGGGCCGAATACTTTCGCAAGGCACTGTATGTATGTATAATTATTTATTGTTTTGTAGAAATTCTCCAGCTACTCCATTTTCATATTACACGTTCCCAAGTGGGGTCGCGAACCCTAGTTTGGGAGCCCCTGGTGCAGAGTTTGTTGTCCTTCTGGCAGGTTCTCCCATCTCAGCAAAGGAACTCCGTATTTTTTGTCACTAGTGATTAGGTTCTTGGTCACCTTTCTGACCAACGTCCTCCTTGCCCTTTTGTTCAGTTTGGTAGGACGGCCAGCTCTATGCAGAGTCTGGGTAGTTCCATACTTTTTCCATTTCCCAATGATGGAGAACACTGTGGTCTTGGAAACTTGGGGTCGCATACCCTAGTTTGGGAACAGCTGTATTAACCCTATCTCTCCCGAGACCCCAGCAAAGATTGGCTTTTCATTGATCTGCATGTCCAGCCCCTGTATTTGGCCTCACACTTAAGTGTTTTTCCATTCCATTTTACAAATGTCAATAAAAATGTTTTGCCAGAGCAAAAACCTGATAAAAATGAATTCATATGAATGCTGTACAGAAATTGTTTGCTCGCTGTGAAATTAATATGCAACTAGTCAGTGACAATTGTGTGGAGTTTGTGACAGCGACCATGTGAGATTATTACAGTATTATTTACAATATGTCATGGGATTTCTAATGATCTTCTTTGTAGAAGAACCCCTTACCTTGCAAAAACACTTCTATAGCTTGTGAGTGTCATAGAGCAAATGTTCCATGTGCGTGTTCGTGAGCATCTCAGCTTTTCATTGATAGAGCTAATAGTTTAAACCTCAAACCATTCGGTCTCACAAACACCGCTCTAGCTCAGCCCCCATGAATCACACATACTAATGGTTGATATCTATTGATACAGAATAAATAGACTAAACCAATGGTATACAAGTGGAGTAAAGTATGTTCCTAATCCTGCATGTTTTCCTGGTGCCTTTTTCCTGGACATACAGCCACTGAACTATGAGAGGAAGAAGACCTACACCCTTCACATTGAAGGAGTGAATACCCACGTGGAACCTCGTTTTTCCTACCTTGGTCCTTTCAAAGACACTGCCACCTTAAAGATCACTGTGGGAGATGTGGACGAGCCTCCTGTATTCTCTATGGATTATTACATCATGGATGTTTATGAAAACGCTCATATTGGTACAGAGGTGGGGGCTGTAACAGCCCGGGATCCAGACAGCAAAAACAGTCCTGTCAGGTAAGAGCTTTGGAGACAATCTATTCTCTGTCTGCATCACCTCATCGCTAAGCCTGGGTAGTACAGTTTCCAGAACTTGGCTAATCATGTGTCCACTCCATGTTTTGTGTTCAAACATGATTCTCCAGTCTGGTCAGGCAAATGTTTTGTTGTTATGAGTATACATTTAACCACTAGACAACACATAATATGCATGTATGCTCACGCGCAAAGATATGGTAATATTAACCTGATTTTAAAAAACATACAACCTTTCAAGTGTCCTAATAGGAATCAGCTTTCTTAGTTTGCACGGCATGGGCTCCAATTACCATGTCTAAAAGCTTAGGGCCATTCAGTCTATACAAACCTTGTATTCATTTTCACATTCCAAGAAATGAAGAGGGAATTGCGTTATAACCTCATATCAGATACAGTATATTATCCATACCCCAATAGATTGTAATCTAATAGTCCATATTACATGATATAAGATCTTGGTTTGGTGAAACACCACACTGTACATATGGGAATTCCTCAACTGTATTAAGCACTGAACCGCGGTCCCTTCACATGTTATTGTGGCCATATCTCTTTCCACCATGTCTGCAAAAGACAGGCTGGGTAGCCAGACCCTTTATGAAGAAAGATGTATCTATAATACATTTTCAAGGAGTGATAGAGATGCTGACGGAGTCTGACATTTTTTAAACAAGATTCTTATTGTGAATCAACAGTTTAAGATATTTGAAAGGGATTTGTGTTAAACAAAAGTAAATCTACATATGAAAGGGTCCTGGTGGGATACCTCCCCCTTGTCTAATTCGTAGAGCTCTCTGTCTCACTGTTCACCACCAGAATGGAAGAGACAATGGGAAAGGTTTGAATAAAATCCATTTGAACTGAGGAAAAGAAAAATTCCACAAAATAATATTCCTTGAGTTAGTGGTTAACGGTTTGCTGTTGGGGACAGATAGCAATCTCTCTGTCTCTCTCTCTCTCTCTCTCTCTCTCTCTCTCTCTCTCTCTCTCTCTCTCACTCTCTGATGCTGCTTTTGCCTCATGTATCATTTATGTTCCCCCAAGATACAAAGAAATAAGGCCAGTAGTTACATTTTTTAAAATAATTTCAGGTCCCTTTGTTATTGACACATTGTAATTGCCGAACAAGGTGGTGAGTCATAATCATCACAGCAACTTCTTCAAGTTCCTCTGACCAAGGTGCTGTCTGATCTGACACCTCCATGATGAGAGTTCTCTAGCAACTCCTTAAGTTACAGAGCGTAATAAACCGTGTCTCACTCATAGTGCACTGTAAATGGTCTTCTGTAATAGTACTAACATATTTTTTAATAAAGCCCTATGTATGACTCAGGGTTAGAGAGTTATCTGATTACAAAAAAAAACTGTAGACACTAAAAAATGAGGGTGCTTTGGGAAGGGTGATGGTTCTATGTGGAATCATAATGACTCAAATTGACCTTTGAGTTCTTTGATGGTTCTTTACAGTTCACCAAAGGGTTCTTTGCTCGTTTAGTCATAATTCAAATGTAGGGGAAGCAGCTCATTAGAATATTTTGGGGCGGCTCTTTTTGTGCAACCGTGAGTGAGTGTCATTCCAGTTCATCTAACGTGTTGTTTTATGCCATTCTATACTATGGCCAGTGAAAGTGTCTTGTAAAAGACTTTGAGTCATTTGAGAACAATTGAGAATGGTTGACTAAATCAATCAATGGTTTTCAAGTCTCTCCTCAGGGAACTGCAGCTGATCCAGAGGAAGCTCACTTGATTATCACCTAACCCAATAATAACACCTATGGAATTTTAAGAATATAATATGTCTTCACGTAATAAAAAAACCTGCATGGTTCTTTGAAAGGATCTACAAATAATCATTCTTTATAGAACCATTCTCCATAAAGGTTATATAAAGAACCATAAACAATTGATCTATATTGCAATGAAAGGGGTTTTACATTTATAAAATATGTTTGCAAAAAAATACATTATGATACCTTTCAGTCTTCTCTATGACATTTAATTCAGCAGTGAAAAAAGCCACAAGTTTACGTTTGTTCCACCACAAGTCAGAGACCAACCACTATGATGACACACCAAATGCTTTTGATTGATCCTTTTTTTCTTCCAATGCCTCTTAAAGACATACTCTGGAATTTTGGTGAATAATAAGCATTTTTTAAACCTCCCTCTTTGGGCTTGATGTGTCAATATGTAGTTCATACATGCATATAATATATAAGCATAATTACTGTTTTACCTCAATTAGACACGAAAATCCTAGTTTGAAAGCAACTGTTTCATGGAAGCTGTTTGGTACCATTTTTCCTACATTATCCCATACGTGCGCCAGCCCCCCTAGCAATTTGAGTTCTTGCCAATGAGCTTCAGCTAGTAAGTAAGATGCACACTTAGAGAGAGAAATGACATGGTGCAAATATGAGGTAGTAGGCAGTTTTCAGGGACCACTTCTGTCTCGTGAGCGCTACTTTCAGAACAACTGGCTAAAAGTATACAGAAGTACTGGAGAATCTCTTTACGGGGAAAGCATTCCGAAAGTAACTGAAAGTAATCCGATTAAGTTACTGAGTTTTGGTAATCCAAAAGTTACATTACTGATTACAATTTTGGACAGTTAACTAGAACCTGTAAAGATTACATTTATAAAGTAACCTGCCCAATTCTGGACTTACTTGACCCCTATAAGGAGTATAGGCCATTAGCGAATGTCCATCTCAGGACACTGACATGTGAATAATTGACAGGCAAACTTTGTTGGAGGATTTCAGTTTACCAGGAGAATGTAACTTTTGCCATCGTAATCAGTTACCTTATAGACTGATGCAAAACCCACCACACCAAGCAATTGATATGATGTGAGGTTGTGTTTAGGCATTTTTGTGCTGTCAAAATTTCACACTTCACAACATTTCACTATTTCGACGTCTTATGGAATCACATGATCATGCAAACGCCCATTCTGTTTTTGATTCCTCCCATGTAATCACAAATGCTTGAACCTTGCTGTTAACATCTCTCTTTCAGTCTTAATTGGTTCATTAAAAGATAAATTACCAACCACACATTCAATGTTCATTTTACACATAATAAAAATCTGACCTGCATATAGGCTAACATATGGATTTGTTTTAAAATGGTCTTAACATGCATTATTTAGCTATTTTATTTTACATCTTAGGACCTCTTTAATTATAAATATACAAATATATATAATTTGATAAAATATTGAATTTTGCCTTTACTACGAAAAATGTATGAAAATGTATACACTCTACTGTAAGTCGCTCTGGATAAGAGCCTCTGCTAAATTAATAAAATGTCAAATATAAAAGTACTTCTGCCGATAGAAATGGATTGAATAACACATTCATAAATGGCAGTATGCGGTTTTGAAGTGTCTGTCCTATATCGAGGAGATATAAGAAAGATCAGGAAATTTTAGTTTTTTGGATACACATTTAACCCCTCTTTGTGATGCAACAAAACTACCTCCATACTTCCATTAATTTGTATGGGTTACCTTCAGATGTGATCAGTGGGGGTTGTAGAGCAAAACAGAGAGCTTAGAGTGGCCATATTAGTTTGTAGGCCAAACCATTCGACGGCTACAGACGTTTTCATCAGAAGACCGATTTCCGGGATGTCTCATGGTCTGACAAACACCACTGTAGTGGTTGAAAAAGTTGCCATTCGTCATATTGAGTAAAAATACCTTAATATAACATGACTCAAGTAAAAAAGTGGAAGGCACCCAGTAAAATAATACTTGAGTAAAAGTATTTCATTTTAAATATACTTATTAAGTATCAAAAGTAAAATTATAAATAATTTCAAATTCCTTATATTAAGCAAACCAGATGGCATGATTTAATTATTATTATTATTATGATTTTTACACTCCAACACTCAGAAATAATTTATAACAAAGCATTTGTGTTTAGTGAGTCTGCCAGATCAGAGTCAGCAGAGATGACCAGGGATTTTCTCTTGATAAGTGGGTGAATTGGACCATTTTCCTGTCCTTCTATGTGTTCAAAATGTAATGACTACTTTTGGGAGACAGGGAGAATATATGGAGTAAAAACTCAAATTAATTGTAGGAATGTAGTGGAGTAAAAATATTGAATAGTACTTTAAAAAATGGAATAGTACTATAAAGTATACTTAACCTTTGTGATGTCTTAAGGATCAAAACAGAGTGCAATGAATACTCTGGGATAAAAAAAAGTGTAGATTCACGCGCAGAGCATAGCAGGTGTTAATTTCGCATTCACAGAAGGCAGGAATTAGAGTCACAGGCAGGTAATGGTCATACACAGGTAGGCAAACAGGCAGGTAAATCAAAACAAGGACTGTAGGCTCTAACTGGTTCACACAAACAAGCTAGAAAAAAGTTTAGTAGTCTAAATGAAGAATACCTCACAAAGGCACAAACAGAATAAACTGAACTAAATAAGGAGCTGATGAGACCAGGTGAGTAACTAACACAGGTGAAAGAAATGAATGAAAATGAAAGACAGGGCTACGTTCAAGAACACAATGAAACAGGGCTATGTACAAGAACACAACGAAACAGAACACAAGGTTGACTAAGAAAATAAAAACAGAACTTTACAGTACCACCAGAACTTACGGGCTAGTGGTTCGGTGGTTCGTGTAATGCCCGGATGTCCTGACACCAAGGACTTGTTACACCATTGCATCAGTTGGGGCTAACAGCTGCTGGTATGTAATTCTTCCCAGCTGATGTCTCAGGAGGAGCCTGGTCTGAGGTTAGGGCTTCTTGTATGGCAGAGTGAACCTCCCACTGTACCAGTCCCATAATGCATGAGAAAGGAAGAATGGGTGTAGGGTCTGAGTTACTGGACAGAAGGTCACACTGGCGGGAGAGAGCACCAGCTTTTACGTTTTTCTTTACAGGGACGTAAGTAACATAAAAATGGAAACGTGTGAAGCAGAGAGCCCAGCCGGCTTGTCTGGAGTTCAACTTCTTGGCCCCTCTGATATATTCCAGATTATGATGATCTGTTAGGATGAGAAAAGGATGTTGTGTGACCTCCAACCAATGGCGCCACTCCTTGAGGGCCAGCTTGATGGCGAGGAGTTCTCTGTTCCCCACATCGTAATTCCTCTGAGCAGAGGATAACTTCCTGGAGAAGAAGGCACAGGGATGTGATTTTGGAAGTGTTCCCACCCGCTAAGAGAGGATGGCTTCTACTCCTACTTCGGAGGCATCCACCTCCAGGGTGGAAGGAAAGGTCGGATCAGGTTGGCGAAGGACAGGAGCTGAGGTGAAGAGGCGGTTCGGAATGAACCGGCGATAGTAGTTGTACAACCCAATGAAATGTCGGAGTTCCTTAACGGTGGTGGGTTTGGTGACTTTGTTCTCGGTGACTTTGTTCTCATCCATGCTGACCCCTCCAGGTGTCCATACGAAACTGAGGAAGTTTACTAAGGTTACATGGGAGGTGTTCTTTTCAGTCTTCACATAAAGGTTATGGTCAAGGAGCCGTTGAAGAACCTTTTGCACATGCTGTATGTGTTCATTCAGGGAGTGTGAGTAAATCAGGATGTCATCAATGTAGACGATGAGAAAGCAGTTGATTATATCCTGGAAAACCTTGTTTGTGAAGGATTGGAAGATGGCGGGGGTGTTAGTGAGGCCATAGGGCATGACCAGGTATTCGTAGTGCCCTTGTGTGGTGATAAAGGCCATCTTCCATTTGTCGCCTTTACGGATAAGGTTATATGCACTTCTCAGGTCGAGTTTTGTATAGATGTTGGGGCGGCCCACTTGTTCAAGGGTCACTGGGATCAGAAGAAGAGGGAAATGGTTCTTTACCGTGATGTCATTCAGGGAACGGTAATCAATACATGGACGGAGACCACTGTCTTGTTTACCAACGAAGAAGAAGCTGGGGAAGAAGAAGGACAAATTAAAGCGTTTTAGTGATTCATCAATGTAATTCATGTTGCCTCATTTTCCGGGATAGATAGGGGGTAAACACGGCCCTCCAGGGCGTAAGTCAATAGCACAGTCCCCTGGGCGATGTGGTGGCAGAGTGGGGGCCTTAATTTTGCTGAAGACATTGCTGTACTGGTCGTTTTCAGATGGTATGGTGGGTGGCACTGCAAAGGCAGAGTCCTCAATGGTGGTGACTCTGCAGGGTAGGCTGAGACAACTGGTGACGCAGGTAGAAGACCAGGACAGTAGTTCACCTTGTCTCCACGAGATGGCAGGGTCGTGACGACAAAACCTTGGGTGTCTGAGGATGAGTGGCTGTTTAGGGGAGGAGAGTTCCATGAGATGAAGAGTTTCGGTGTGGAAGACTCCAATCTGGAGGGTGACACTCTTTATTAGGTGCGTAATGAAGCCCGTGCCCAGTGGCTGCCCGTTCAGGGTGTTAATCCTTAAGGGAGAAAGAGGGGTGACAGATGTTAGATCATTGTCAAGCTCTTGTACTAGCTGGTGATCGATAAAATTACCTGCTGCACCCGAATCTATCAAGCCCTCTACTTCACAGTTATCGATACTGGGATGACGAATTGCTTCTGGGAGATATTTAGAAATAAGGACACACCTACCTGCATGGGACCCTTCTCATCTCTCCGTGGGGGGCAAACAGGGCAATGGCTGAGTAGATGATCTTTCCCTCCACAGTATAGGCAGAGCCCTTCTTGGACCCGCTTTTGACATTCAATACACGGGAGAGGAGCATGGCCCAACTGCATGGGCTCTGGAAGAGTTGGACGGGATGGCAGAATCATGGAAAGAGAAGGTTTCGGGTTCTTGGGTGGTAGAGTTCTTCGGCGGTCGGCAACGATGGAGATGGACATATGAACGTATTGATTTAAATCCTGAAGGTCACTTCTACAGGCCAGCTCTGCCTGAAGTTCCCTGTTGAGCCCTCTTCGGTAGATGGTAAGTAAAGCAGCCTTACTACATCCACTCCCTCCAGCCATGGTGCGGAACTCGAGGGCGTACTCAGCCGCTGAATTGCATCCTTGTTGAAGTTCTATGAGGATGTGTCCTATAGGATGACAGGAAAGAGAGTGATCGAATACCTCTTTGAAGAGGGTGTGGAAATTGGTCTTGGATCCGAGTTCTGTGCTGTTGGCAGTGGCCCAATCCAGGGCTTTGCCTGTAAATACATTGAGCACAACCCCACTAACTTCGGTGGCGAAGTGAAGCTTGAAAAAGGCTTAGTAGTCAAAAGGAACAATACCTCACAAAGGCACAAACAAAATGAACTGAACTAAATAAGGAACTGTTGTGACCAGATGAGTAACTAACACAGGTGAAATCAAGAACACAATGAAACAGACCACAAGGTTGACTAAGAAAACCCCTACATGATCATTTTTCAACTTGAAATTTGAGTGACCACAACATTAGAAAAAGTGAAACATCGCCTTTGTTCATATTTCCATAAAAGCTGTAACCCACCAGGGTACAAAGATTGTCTTAGGGTCATTTTTGACCCGGCATTTATAAAATAATTTATACACCACTAAAACCACAAAGACACACACACACACATACAATGAGAATTTGAGATTGTGTGCTACTGATTGAACTCAGCCAGCAGCTCCTGAAGAGGAGGATCACCATGGTTGGCACAGTTAGAAAGAACAAGCCTGAGCTCCCTGCACTCCTTGCAAAAAGGGGGAGAGAGGCCTTCTCATCAAAGTTTGCCTTCACCCCCACTACCACTCTAGTTTCTTACCTCCCAAAGAGGAACAAGAATGTGGCCCTCCTGAGCACACCACACAAAATGGCTGAGATCAGTGATCATAAGGACAGAAAGCCAGCTGTCATCCTGGACGACAACCACAACAAAGGAGGCGTGGACAACCTGGACAAGGTGACTGGAACTTACAGCTGCAGGAGGAGGACTGCCCGCTGGTCCCTGGTCATCTTCCATAACATCATTAATGTGTCCTCATACAATGCTTTCGTGGAACAAGATCAACCCTAACTGGATGCCTGATAACCTGAACAAGAGGAGGGTGTTCCTGGAGCAGCTGGGAAAGGCACTTGCAACCCCACACATTCAAATAAGGGAGCACCTCCCCTGCACAGTGGCCTCTGCAGCACTTGTGAAAGCTGTTGAATCTTGTCCTGATCCACCTGAGGATGCAGTTTGGGAAGGCAAGAGGAGGATTTGCCAATTTTTCCCCCAAAGAAGGACTGTAAAACAAATACTATGTCATGCACGTGATAAATGCATCTGCAAGTCCATGAACACACACGTTCATACTGTCCTACATGTTTGCTAATTAAATTTGATTGATTTATGTTCTTCACATTTTTGTTTGTATCTATTATCTTATTTTATTCTTATTTATTGTTGTTGTTTATACACCTTGTGGGTGGTGGAAATGGTTAAAAAATAGGAGAAGACTAGTATTTTGTAGTTGAATTCCTCATTGTACAGAATATATCACTATGTTGCCAAAAACGTTCAAGACTGTTATTGCTTCCTTTCAATAAAATGCATTCAAAACTACTTTCTTCATATTTCTGCAACTTTTAGGCTATACAAGAGCGATCTCTTGCTAAAACATGTTTACACCTATGCAGTATCTTTAGCAATAATAATAATAAACCTCTACTTTAGTAAATAAAACAATTATGACAGGTGTGTTGTAATAAAAACAGGTGGTGTCCACTGATTAAATGCAGTCTTTCTGCATTGTAAAGAGGGAAAACACAGATATTCACAAGGTTTGTGATGAAGGTTGTTTCTTCATGCAAAATAGATTTGGGGTTTAAAATTCAATTAAGCTGCTTTATTTTAGGGGTTAATTGAAGGAGGGTAATTGTTTACCCTTAGGACATGGGGAGTATACAGAATGTTAAGACTACACAAGGGTTAAGTACTTTACATCACTGCACTGCTGTAGCTCGGCCATCTTCAACCGCAGATGCGTAAGGCGGACATAGGCAGATTGAGACATAGCCCATGCAAAAAAAACTGAAATCTGTAGCTTAAACTGACATATTTTGATGGGATGTTTTTTATTATGATACTTAGATTGATGCAGTCCTATGGGTCCTGATTTTATAGTGAGCCCTAGTCCTATGGGCCATTGTCAAAAGTAGCACCCTAAATAGGAAATAGGGTGCAATTTGGGATGCACAACCACTATACTGTAAACTGTGGACCGTAGACTCCATAGCACACAGGGATACATTTGACATCAACCCTTCAAGGGTAATTTGTTTTTGCATTGTGATGCATTTCCCATTTCCACAGGTCTGCATGACATTTTTATTAGACTGTACAGAAACGGTATTAATGCGTTTTTAAACTATCCTCTACCTCCTCCTTTCTCAAAATAGGTATTTCATCAACCTCAGTGAACATGGAGATAAGTATTTTAACATAGACATGGACAGCGGAGTTATAAAGACTACCCAGAGTCTGGACCGGGAAGACATGCCGTGGCACAACATTACTGTGATGGCCTCGGAGGTTGGTAGGTACCCAGGGTTTCCATTCCTACTGCAGCAGGGTGTGTGTCTGTATGTGTGTCTGTGTGTGTCTAAAGGGTAGGAGAAGCATCAAACTTAAAATCTCAAATCTACCGTATAGAGGTTTGGGAGGTGAGGTTTGAAGGGTCAATCAATTCATATTTTCTTGTTCTGACCTCATCACTGCTATTAATCCTTCCTTTAGCCTTTACACAAACATCATGATGTACTAATGGTATTGAGGTATATGCCTAGATGGTTGCATTAGATTTAGAGAATCGGTGTGTATGTCACTGTTGAATTTGAAATTAGGGGTTTAGTTGTGGTTGTAAGGAGGTGACTTGAGTGATAAATGACTTATGAAGTTGTTGACATCCCTGCTGTGGGGCTGAGTCACAGTGTGGGACTGACTCACAGTGTGTGACCCAAATGACACACTATTCCATAGAGCTATGGTCAAAAGTAGTGCACTAAATAAGGAATAGGCTGCCATGTGGGACGTTACCATATGATTAATTAATGATGTGTTTTATAACCTATTATAAAGCATTTTAATTATGGTTGTTTAATGTGTCATTTATGTTACCGTTTCCAAAATGCTGTTCTTTTATGAAAAGCACAACTATAGAGATGTTGTTTTGGAAAAACTTTAACAGTCTATTCATAGCACATTTTATGAAAAAAAAATACAATTCCCATACCATTTTGACTTTTAAAAGTATATTATTATGCATGGGTCATGAAGAGATGCAAGATTTCTCCTCAAGTGTTGAAAAAAATGACTTTAAACAGCTTTCAATTTGTTTATATCCCATCCACAGAGCTAAGCACTTCAGGCTCACTGCTGGTAAAGCAGATGATTGACAAAGGCAATGTACTGTACTCCGTCTCAGATTGAACAATTATTATTTAAGTTATTGGTCAATTAGAAGGAATAGGGAAAAGCTTGCTCATAATTAAAATATTGATGCTTTATTTGTCAAATTATAATTAAAATCATGACATTTTGGCCATCAATGCCCTTCACTATTCTCATAAACATAGTTAGTTCCACTTGCATTGTACTGCATGCACTGAAACATTAAAAAACCACAAAACAAAAACAACATTCTAGCTAGCTAACTAGACAGTCATTCGTGCTGACAGAATGAAACTGATGTGTTTCAAATTATCCCACAGAACATGACATTGCTAACCAGGCCTTAATTGTCATACACAATTTGCAAGTTTATCAGGAAGTTTAATGAGTTACACTCACCGGACAACCCTGGTGGGTATTTTAGCTAGCTTGGTTTCCATTTTCCAACAGATATTTCTTCTCCTGGCTGCTTGTCAATGGTTACTGTTCTTGGAACTCATGTGTTCACCAGAACTGGCTTCTGGCAAACTGTTGCTGGAAATAAGTATTGTTGCCACAAGTTTGACATAGATTCAAATAGAATCTTGAGAAAACATTTTGCCAGATAAAAACCTCTGGCACTCTGTTTGCCTCTAGTGGCAATAACTATTTTTTTGTCAATGTTTTGCTGCAAATTCACCAATAGTGGCAAACATTTTCAATCTTCTGGCAACATTTTGTGGCACACTATATAGTTTACAGTAAATTTGACAAACTTGCAGGAAGTTTGCCGCAACTGTGTATACTTGAGATTGAAATAAGTGTGCCTCATACAAACCCACATGATATACATGTCAAGATGTCACTATGTCAACATCTTTATGATACAAGTATGTGGAATAATGATATAAAGTATTCTATCTAACAGCATAGCATTTAACTGCAATATTTCAGCATCACAAAGACTCCTACATAACATTGCAAAGGGGTGATGACGCACTTATGATGATATCTACAGGTAACTGCCAAAATAAAGCATCTTAGGGCATTGGGCCACCACGAGCCAGAACAGCTTCAATGCGCCTTGGCATAGGTTCTACACGTATCTGGAACACTACTGGAGGGATGCGATACCATTCTTCCATGAGAAATTAAATCTTTTGATATTTTGTTGATGGTGGTGGAAAACTCTGTCAGGCACCGTTCAAGAATATCCCATAAGTGTTCAATTGGGTTGAGAACTGGTGACTGAGATGGCCATGGCATATGGTTTACATAGTTTTCATGCTCATCAAACAATTCAGTCACCACTTTTCTTCTTCTTCTTCTTCTTTATTATCGTGGTCCGCATAAAAATGTTATAAACTCAGCAAAAAAAGAAACGTTCCTCTTTCAAGGCCCTGTCTTTCAATGATAAATCGTAAAAATCCAAATAACTTCACAGATCTTAATTGAAAAGTGTTTAAACACTGTTTCCCATGCTTGTTCAATGAACCATAAACAATTCATGAACATGCACCTGTGAAACGGTCGTTAAGACACTAACAGCCTATGGTAGGCAATTAAGGTCACAGTTATGAAAACGTAGGACACTAAAGAGGCCTTTCTACTGACTCCGAAAATCACCAAATGAAAAATGCCCAGGGTCCCTGCTCATCTGTGTGAACGTGCCTTAGGCATTCTGCAAGGAGGCATGAGGACTGCAGATGTGGCCAGGGCAATAAATTGCAATGTCCGTACTGTGAGACAGCTAAGACAGCTCTACAGGGAGACAGGACGGACAGCTGATCATCCATGCAGTGGCAGACCACGTGTAAAACACCTGCACAGGATCGGTACATCCGAACATCACACCTGCGGGACAGGTACAGGATGGCAACAACAACTGTCCGAGTTACACCAGGAACGCACAATCCCTCCATCAGTGCTCAGCCTGTCTGCAATTGGCTGAGAGGCTGGACTGAGGGCTTGTAGGCCTGTTGTAAGGCAGGTCCTCACCAGACATCACCGGCAACAACGTTACCTATGGGCACAAACCTACCGTCGTTGGACCAGTCAGGATTGGCAAAGTGTCCTTCACTGACGAGTCGCGGTTTTGTCTCACCAGGGGTGATGGTTGGATTCACGTTAATTGTCAAAGGAATGATCGTTACACCGAGGCCTGTACTCTGGAGCGGGATCGATTTGGAGGTGAAGGGTTCGTCATGGTCTGGGGCAGTGTGTGTCAGCATGATCGGACTGAGATTGTTGTCATTGCAGGCAATCTCAATACTGTGCGTTACAGGGAAGACATCCTCCTCCCTCATGTGGTATCCTTCCTGCAGGTTCATCCTGACATGACCCTCCAGCATGACAATGCCACCAGCCATACTGCTCGTTCTGTGCGTGATTTCCTGCAAGACAGGAATGTCAGTGTTCTGCCATGGCCAGCGAAGAGCCCGGATCTCAATCCCATTGGGCACGTCTGGGGCCTGTTGGATAAGAGGGTGAAGGCTAGGGCCATTCCCCCCAGAAATGTCCGGGAACTTGCAGGTGTCTTGGTGGAAGAGTGGGGTAACATATCACAGCAAGAACTGGCAAATCTGGTGCAGTCCATGGGGAGGAGATGCACTGCAGTACTTAATACAGCTGGTGGCCTCACCAGATAGTGAATGTTACTTTTGATTTTGATCCCACTTTGTTCAGGGCCACATTATTCCATTTATGTTCATCACATGACTGTGGAACTTGTTCAGTTTATGTCTCAGTTGATGAATCTTGTTATGTTCATACAAATATTTACACGTTAAATTTGCTGAAAATAAACACAGGTGATGAACATAAGTTTAGGTGAATAACGCAACGTACTGTATTGGCAGTCTATCAGCCTACTATTCTGTAGTATTCATTACACTTTGTGAAACAAATTGCCCTACCAACTAACTCCACACCCATTAAAAACAGAACACCAAATAACATTAGAATTTTGATTTGATTTGACATCCTTACTTGACTTTATCTGGTTAAAACTCTGCATCAAAACTCAGTAGTACATACAGTGTCTTCTCTGTTTCACCACACTCTCCTCTGTGCCTGCGTTGCACCAAACAGAGGACGTCACAGACACCAGGAATCTTCAACTTCGGTTGACCCCCCTCCTCAACATTTAACACCTCTCCAGTTATCATTCCTTTCAACTGCGCCCTGCTATGGAGAGGAAAGCAAGTCACAGTTCTTGTCCCCAGTCACGTGGTGTGGAGCACACACTCCGTCTGGAAGGCAGAAATGCAAAAAATCTACCTGATTACACTTTGAGTCCCTTTCATCGACCAAACATTCCCGGACCTCTTTTCCACTCAACCTGACACCACATATGGATCAGCCAGAAGGCAAGGATCCATTCTCTCCAAATATGTCACTCCGACAGGGCAAAAAAACCTATTCATCACCATCAGGATGAGATTGAAACTTTACCAACGCAGTTAATTCATCCTCACTCTCTTCATGATCAATATTCTTCTGCAGCAACCCATATGTACTCTTATTATATTCCACTCTCTTCATTTTTTTCTGTCCGCCTTCTTTACCTGCCTCAATGGGTTTAAACACCGATTCAACCACAAAAACCAGAGTTTTTCCAATGCCTTGCAAAGAAGGGCACTTATCGGTAGAAGAAAAGCATACATTTAAAATCCTTTTGAGCATGGTGAAGTTATTTATTACACTTTGGATGGTGCATCAATGCATCCAGTCACTATAGAAATACAGGTGTCCTTCCTGACTCAGTTGCTGAATAGGAAGGAAACCTCTCAGGGATTTCACCAAGAGGGTAATTGAGACTATAAAACAGTTACAAAGTTTAATGGCTGTGATACAAGAAAACTGAGAATGGATCAACAACATTGTAGCTACTCCACAATACTACACAATACTAATTGACAGAGTGAAAAGAAGGAAGCCTGTGCAAAATAAACTATTCCAAAACATGGCACTGTTATTGTAGCAACAAAGCACTAAAGTAATGCTGCAAAAAATGTGGCGAAGCAATTTGCTTTTTTTGTCCTGAATACAAAGTGTTATGTTTGGGGCAAATGCAATACAACACATTACCAAGTAGCACTGTCTATATTTTCAAGCATAGTGGTGTTATGGGTATGCTTTGTCATGTTTGTCATTTATTATCATGTCTTGTCCCTGTGCTCCCCATTCTGTTCGTTTCCCTCTGCTGGTCTTATTGGGTTCTTTCCCTCTTTCTATCCCTCTCTCTCCCCTTCCCCCTCTCACTCTCTCGCTCTCTCTTCTCTCTATCGTTCCGTTCCTGCTCCCAGCTGTTCCTATTCCCCTAATCATCATTTAGTCTTCCCACACCTGTTCCCGATCCTTTCCCCTGATTAGAGTCCCTATTTATTCCTTTGTGTTCCGTTCCTGTCCCGTCGGTTCCTTGTTTAGTATTCACCGTGCTGTGATTGTGTTTCGCCCTGTCCTGTCGTGTTTTTGCCTTCATCAGATGCTGCGTGTGAGCAGGTGTCTCTGTCAACTACGGCCAGCGCCTACCCGGGCTTACCTGCAGTCTGTGGCCGCTTCTCCAGTTATTCCCTCTACAGACTAGAGGATTTCTGTTATTCCCTGTTTGGACTTAAATAAACTCTGTTTCTGTTAAGTCGCTTTTGGGTCCTCTATCACCAGCATGACAGAAGGAACCGACCAAGGAATGGACCCAGCGACTTCAGACGCTACACTGCCGTCAAGATCCAAGGAGCCATGCTCGGCAGACACGAGCAGGAATTGTCTGCTGCTCGCCATGCCGTGGAGAACCTGCCGCTCAGGTTTCCGACCTCTCTGGACAGTTCCAGAGTCTACGTCTCGTGCCACCTGTTACTTCCTGGCCTGCCGAGCCTCCAGAACCTAGGGTTAATAACCCACCTTGCTACTCCGGGCAGCCCACTGAGTGCCGCTCCTTTCTCACGCAGTGTGAGATTGTGTTCTCTCTCCAACCCAACACATACTCTAGAGAGAGAGCTCGGGTTGCTTACGTCATTTCACTCCTTACTGGCCGGGCTCGAGAATGGGGCACAGCTATCTGGGAGGCAAGGGCTGATTGCTCTAACAAGTTCCAGAACTTTAAAGAGGAGATGATTCGGGTTTTTGACCGTTCAGTTTTTGGTAGGAGGCTTCTAGGGCCCTGGCTTCCTTATGCCAAGGTGAACGGTCCATAACGGATTATTCTATTGAGTTTCGCACTCTTGCTGCCTCTAGTGAGTGGAACGAGCCGGCGCTGCTCGCCGTTTTCTGGAGGGACTCCACGCAGTGGTTAAGGATGAGATTCTCTCCCGGGAGGTTCCTTCAGATGTGGACTCTTTGATTGCTCTCGCCATCCGCATAGAACGACGGGTAGATCTTCGTCACCGGGCTCGTGGAAGAGAGCTCGCATCAACGGTGTTTCCCTGCTCCGCATCGCAACCATCTCCCTCCTCTGGCTTTGAGACTGAGCCCATGCAGCTGGGAGGGATTCGCATCTCGACTAAGGAGAGGGAACGGAGGATCACCAACCGCCTGTGCCTCTATGAATGCTGGACATTTTGTTAATTCATGTCCAGTAAGAGGCCAGAGCCCATCAGTAAGCGGAGGGCTACTGGTGAGCGCTACTACTCGGGTCTCTTCATCTAGATCTTGTACTAATGTCGGTCCATCTACGCTGGACCGGTTCGGGTGCTACATGCAGTGCCTTGATTGACTCTGGGGCTGAGGGTTGTTTCATGGACGAAGCATGGGTTCGGAAACATAACATTCCTTTCAGACCGTTAGACAAGCCTACGCCCATGTTTGCCTTAGATGGTAGTCATCTTCCCAGTATCAAATTTGAGACACTACCTTTAACTCTCACAGTATCTGGTAACCACAGTGAGACTATTTCTTTTTTGATTTTCCGTTCACCGTTTACACCTGTTGTTTTGGGTCATCCCTGGCTAGTATGTCATAATCCTTCTATTAATTGGTCTAGTAATTCTATCCTATCCTGGAACGTTTCTTGTCATGTGAAGTGTTTAATGTCTGCCATCCTCCCGTTTCTTCTGTCCCTACTTCTCAGGAGGAACCTGGCGATTTGACAGGAGTGCCGGAGGAATATCATGATCTGCGCACGGTCTTCAGTCGGTCCCGAGCCAACTCCCTTCCTCCTCACCGGTCGTATGATTGTAGTATTGATCTCCTTCCGGGGACCACTTCCTCGAGGTAGACTATACTCTCTGTCGGCTCCCGAACGTAAGGCTCTCGAGGATTATTTGTCTGTGTCTCTTGACGCCGGTACCATAGTGCCTTCTTCTTCTCCGGCCGGGGCGGGGTTCTTTTGTTAAGAAGAAGGACGGTACTCTGCGCCCCTGCGTGGATTATCGAGGGCTGAATGACATAACGGTTAAGAATCGTTATCCGCTTCCCCTTATGTCATCAGCCTTCGAGATTCTGCAAGCCAGGTGCTTTACTAAGTTGGACCTTCGTAACGCTTACCATCTCGTGCGCATCAGAGAGGGGGACGAGTGGAAAACGGCGTTTAACACTCCGTTAGGGCATTTTGAGTACCGGGTTCTGCCGTTCGGTCTCGCCAATGCGCCAGCTGTTTTTCAGGCATTAGTTAATGATGTTCTGAGAGACATGCTGAACATCTTTGTTTTTGTCTATCTTGACGATATCCTGATTTTTTCTCCGTCACTCGAGATTCATGTTCAGCACGTTCGACGTGTTCTACAGCGCCTTTTAGAGAATTGTCTCTACGTAAAGGCTGAGAAGTGCTCTTTTCATGTCTCCTCCGTTACTTTTCTCGGTTCCGTTATTTCCGCTGAAGGCATTCAGATGGATTCCGCTAAGGTCCAAGCTGTCAGTGATTGGCCCGTTCCAAGGTCACGTGTCGAGTTGCAGCGCTTTTTAGGTTTCGCTAATTTCTATCGGCGTTTCATTCGTAGGTCAAGTTGCTGCTCCTCTCACAGCTCTTACTTCTGTCAAGATGTGTTTCAATTCCGCCCAGGGAGCTTTTGATCTTCTAAAAGAACGTTTTACGTCCGCTCCTATCCTCGTTACTCCTGACGTCACTAGACAATTCATTGTCGAGGTTGACGCTTCAGAGGTAGGCGTGGGAGCCATTCTATCCCAGCGCTTCCAGTCTGACGATAAGGTTCATCCTTGCGCTTATTTTTCTCATCGCCTGTCGCCATCTGAGCGCAACTATGATGTGGGTAACCGTGAACTGCTCGCCATCCGCTTAGCCCTAGGCGAATGGCGACAGTGGTTGGAGGCGACTGTTCTTTGTCGTTTGGACAGACCATAAGAACCTTGAGTACATCCGTTCTGCCAAACGACTTAATGCCCGTCAAGCTCGTTGGGCGTTGTTTTTCGCAGTTTGTGATTTCTTACCGTCCGGGTAGCAAGAACACCAAGCCTGATGCCTTATCCCGTCTGTTTAGTTCTTCTGTGGCTTCTACTGATCCCGAGGGGATTCTTCCTTATGGGCGTGTTGTCGGGTTAACAGTCTGGGGAATTGAAAGACAGGTTAAGCAAAGTAACCTCCTTTTCGTTCCTGTTTCCACTGTCTGGCTGTTCTTCAGTGGGCTCACTCTGCCAAGTTAGCTGGTCATCCCGGTGTTCGAGGCACTCTTGCGTCTATTCGCCAGCGCTTTTGGTGGCCGACTCAGGAGCGTGACACGCGCCGCTTCGTGGCTGCTTGTTCGGACTGCGCGCAGACTAAGTCGGGTAACTCTCCTCCTGCCGGTCGTCTCAGACCGCTCCCATTCCTTCTCGACCATGGTCTCACATCGCCTTAGGCTTCACTACCGGTCTGCCTTTGTCTGCGGGGAAGACTGTGAGAGCCGCCAATAAACGCAGGATTAAGAGTCCAAGGTATTGTTGCGGCCAGAGAGTGTGGCTTTCCACTAACCTTCCTCTTACGACAGCTTCTCGTAAGTTGACTCCGCGGTTCATTGGTCCGTTCCGTGTCTCCCAGGTCGTCAATCCTGTCGCTGTGCGACTGCTTCTTCCGCGACATCTTCGTCGCGTCCATCCTGTCTTCCATGTCTCCTGTGTTAAGCCCTTTCTTCGCACCCCGTTCGTCTTCCCTCCCCCTCCCGTCCTTGTCGAGAGCGCACCTATTTACAAGGTACATAAGATCATGGACATGCGTTCTCGGGGACGGGGTCACCAATACTTAGTGGATTGGGAGGGTTACGGTCCTGAGGAGAGGAGTTGGGTCCGTCTCGGGACGTGCTGGACCGTTCACTCATCGATGATTTCCTCCGTTGCCGCCAGGATTCCTCCTCGAGTGCGCCAGGAGGCGCTCGGTGAGTGGGGGGTACTGTCATGTTTGTCATTTATTATCATGTCTTGTCCCTGTGCTCCCCATTCTGTTCGTTTCCTCTGCTGGTCTTATTGGGTTCTTTCCTCTTTCTATCCCTCTCTCTCCCCTCCCCTCTCACTCTCTCGCTCTCTTCTCTCTATCGTTCCGTTCCTGCTCCCAGCTGTTCCTATTCCCCTAATCATCATTTAGTCTTCCCACACCTGTTCCCGATCCTTTCCCTGATTAGAGTCCCTATTTATTCCTTTGTGTTCCGTTCCTGTCCCGTCGGTTCCTTGTTTAGTATTCACCGTGCTGTGATTGTGTTTCGCCCTGTCCTGTCGTGTTTTTTGCCTTCATCAGATGCTGCGTGTGAGCAGGTGTCTCTGTCAACTACGGCCAGCGCTACCCAAGCGACCTGCAGTCTGTGGCCGCTTCTCCAGTTATTCCCCTCTACAGACTAGAGGATTTCTGTTATTCCCTGTTTGGACTTAAATAAACTCTGTTTCTGTTAAGTCGCTTTTGGGTCCTCTATCACCAGCATGACATGCTTCTAATCGTTAAAGACTGGGGAGTTTTTCAGGATAAAAAATAATTAACGTAATGGAGCTAAGCATAGGCAAAATCCTAGAGGAAACCCTAGGGAGATAAATTCACCTTTCAGCAGGACAATAACCTAAAACACAAGGCCAAATTTAAACTGGGGTTGCTTACCAACAAGACAATGAATGTTCCTGAATGGGAAAATTACAGATTTGACTTTAAATATGCTTGAGAATCTATGGCAAGATCTGAAAATGGTTGACTAGCAATGACCAACAACCAATTTGACAGAGCTTGAAGAATTTTGAAAAGACTAATGGGTAAATGTTGCACAATCCAGGTGAGTAAAGCTCTTATAGACTTATCCAGAATGACTCAAAGCTGTAATCACTGCCAAAGGTGCTGCTACAAAGTATTGATTCAGGGTTGTAAATACTTTCTCAATACATTTCTAAAAACATGTTTTCACTTTGTCAGTATGGGGTATCGTGTGTAGGTGGTTGAGAATCTACAGTATGTAAGCCACTTTGTACATTGACTATAAGACAACAACATTTGGAATAAGTCGAGGGCTATTAATACGTTCTGAAGGCACTGGAAGTTATTATGAACTTCACAGGTTAGTAAAAGTGCCAGGTGACGCACTTGATGCCCCTTTCCAATAAATATCAAGGGACTTGAACTCAGTAGAGTTCAATTTGATTTTAACATTTTATGTGCACTACCTCATCACCAACATCTCATTATTATCCTATTAAGTCAACATGATGGAAGCACATCTATAGTGGGAAAATGTGCATATTGTTTTTTGCACATTTTTGAATATTCACTTGAAAATCTGTCGCCAATTGGATAGAAACCTAGCTAATGACCTCAATTTGCACATGCCAAATCTAACCAATAACTAACTAAAAAGATATTCTCACACCCACATCTATATGCTTCAAGTTTAGGTAATTTCTTTCTTTCTATTGCTAGGACATTGTGGAACTTATACAATAAATGTGCACATCATATACAGTATAGACTGATATTATGATTTATAAATGTAAAACCGTTTGGTAAGAAAATGCAAAAAAAAGTCATACATACAATAAATCAAATATTTGCACATTTATAGCATTGGTTTAAATTGGACAGTCAGACATTTGTGTCCTTAGCTATATTTCCTATTAAATAATCAATTATCAAATTAGTCAATGTTCCACTGTTCTTTGTATTCTTAATATTATGTTGTAAATTCATTAAATCAATTCGGGCCCCGACGACTTCAGAAATTCCTATCAGGCTAATTTGTAATCACAATTAGGCAATCCCTCACCAACTGACGCTGAGGCTGCATACAAATGTGTCTTTATCTCTTTGCCTCTCTTTAGTATGTACAATGGGCATGTTTAAACTTTTCCCATCAAAATTGTCAATAATACGTTTCTATATCAAGACTGATTTCTTTAAAATGGACCTTTTTTCCCAGACACAGATTGAGCCTAGTCCTGAATTTAAAAGCATAGAGCAGGTAAGAGTTTGACCAATGCAATGGAAAGGCCACACACATCCCCCCATGCAGGGTACATACAGAAGCTCCTAATTGCCACCCACCAAAATTAGCCTTCATTTAGGCTATTGTTTATATATAGTACCAGTTAAGTTTGGACACACCTACTTTTACTTTATTTGTACTATTTTCTATATTGTATAATAATAGAAAAGACATGAAACCTATGAAATAACACATATGAATCATGTAGTAACCAAAAAAGTGTTAAACAAATCAAAATATATTTTATATTTGAGATTCTTCAAAGCAGCCACCCTTTGCCTTGATGACAGCTTTGCACATGCTTGGCATTCTCTCAACCAGCTTCATGAGGTAGTCACCTGGAATGTATTTCAATTAAAAAGGTGTGCCTTGTTAAAAGTTCATTTGTGATATTTCTTAATTTCCTTAATTCTTAATTGGCATTTGAGCCAATCAGTTGTGTTGTGACAAGATAAGGGTGTTATACAGAAGACAGCCCTATTTGGTAAAAGAGTCCATATTATGGCAAGAACAGCTCAAATAAGCAAATAGAAAAGACAGTCCATTACTTTATTTCACCGGCTTGAACAACAATTCATGTCGCCTATATGATGAAATATTACATTTGACCTTTACTACTATCGCCCATAGAAATGCATTGAATAACACATTCATAAATGGCAAAAAAACACAGTCAAAAAATAAATCATAAGGAAAAAGTTTTTGATGTGTCTGTCCTGTATCTAAGAGATACAAAAAAGCTCAAGATATATTTGTGTTTTTGGACACATATTTAACCCACATATATAACTACCTCCATACTTCCATTAGTTTGTATGGGTTACCTTCAGACAAGTCACGAGTCCCATAATATATGTTAGTCTGTAGCTCAAACAGTTCGGACGCTACAGACAGAAGTTGGCACAACAGCATTACCAATTTCAGACGAGTCCTGTGATCCTTGTGGGGGATCGTAGAGAAAAACGTCTTTCATAATAGTTTGCACGCCAAACCATTCAGACGCTACATACGTCCTGAGAAGACTGATTTTCGAGGATGTCTCATGGTCTGACAAACACCGCAGATATGGAAGGCCAAACTGACGGATTTTGATGGGGATTGTTTTATTATGTTGCTTTGATTGACTAACGGGTGCTGCAGTAAATTTATAGCTGTACTTTATTGTTAAATTACATTTTAATACATCTACAGCAATTGCTAAAAGTGAATATGGAATTATATATTACAGCGTACTCCAAAATATTTTGTGTTTTATATCACTTGCACTCCCCTAGGCCTAAACAAAGGCTTACAAACTGGCAGTGACTACAGGGCAAACAGATCAAAAGGACAAGGCTGAAAACTCCCCAGTTAAGGGTTTGCGACATGCTGGCACTCTAATCTGTTCCCTATACACATTTAATTTCTAGGGAACTACTACCACAAATCACTTATATTGGTACAGTACTGTAACAGGTGCAAGAAGTATTGCGTCTTATAAGGCACACCTCCAAAATGTGTTAATTAGAGAACTTTAACAATACCATGCATCCACAAAAGGCTGTTGAGTGGTACCGAATCAGTAAATTCCTGTAGATTTGAAAGAAAATATTTCTAGAGTCCAAAAATACACTATGGTACTGTATTAAGGAGGATGGTACTGAAATCCAGTAAATATAGTCTGTGGGGTACAGCATTCTCACTAATGGGAGCTCAAAATATGTTAATGAGCCAGAGATTATTTTGCTCCCCACAATGCATTGCTCTTTACAGGACTGTACTGTAATAGATTATAGCAGCTAAATGTAAAAGTTTTACAGTAAATTTACAGCCATTTGTTAGTGTTATGCTACCAGTTTATTCAAACGGGAGTTAGAATTACCAGATATTTTTTCTAAAGCCAAAAATTACAACTTCTACATTCTGCAGTGAAAATAGCCAAATATATCCAATATATCTGATTTTTGTATCCACATTGTGGGCCTGTTAGAACACATATTGTAAATCATGATGGATTTTTCTCCAGATTGTAAACTCATAGTATGTGTATTGTCATATGATATACTGTAGTATCATAACATTTAAAAAGAGATAATGTGTCACTATTGCAGATGGAAAATTATCATCTCGGCATGAAAATCTCAACATGATGCAGAGCAATAACAAAATTCACATAAGTGTTCTCTTGTATCACCTCGAATGATTTCAATATGCTGTTTCAGTAAATTGAGCACCTAATGTACATTATATGTACACTGAACAAATACATGAACGCAACATGGAATGTTTTAAGGCAATCAAACAGGCAAAACCTCAGTACAGAGAGTCGCAATTCAACGACTCAGAATCGAGACATATATATCAGGGTCTACAGACAATCACGGAAAACAGAGGGAAAAACAGTCACGTCGTGGACACCGACGTCTTGCTCCCAGACAAGTTAAACACCTTCTTCGCCTGCTTTAAGGATAACACAGTGCCATTAATGCGGCCCCCTCCCAAGGACTGTGGGCTCTCCTTCTACATGGCCAATGTGAGTAAGACGTTCAAGTGTGTTAACCCTCGCAAGGCTGGCATCCCAGACGGTGTCCCTAGCCATATCCTCAGAGCTTGCGCAGACCAGCTGGCTGGAGTGTTTAAGGACATATTCAATCTCTCCCTATCCCATCTCTCCCTATGTCCACCATTGTTCCTGTACCCAGGAAAGCAAAGGTAACTGAACTAAATGACCTTCGCCCCGCAGCACTCACTTCTGTCATCATGAAGTGCTTTGAGAGGCTAGATAAGGGTTGTAATCACCTCTACCTTTCCTGACAATAGATAAATAGATTCACAGACAATGCAATTGCACTAAACACTGCCCGATCCCACCTGGACAAGAGGAATACCCATTTAAGAATGCTGTTCATTGAACCTCGCCCTGTGCCACTGGGTCCTGGCTGGACAATGACAGGTGGTGAAGGTAGGAAACAACACCTCCACTTCACTGATCCTCAACACAGGGGCTCCAAAAGGGTGCGTACTCAGCTCCCTCCTGTATTCCCTATTCACCCATGACTCTGTGGTCACACACGCCTCCAACTCAATTATCAAGTTTGCAGACGACACCCCTGTAGTAGGCTTGATCACCAACAATGACGAGACAACCTACAGGGAGAAGGTGAGGGCCCTGGAGGAGTGGCACTAGGAAAATAACCTCTCCCTCAACATGAACAAAACAAAGGTGGACTTCAGGAAAAGGCAGATGGATCCCGCCCCTATTCACATTGACAGGACCGTGGAGAAGGTGGAAAGCTTCAAGTTCCTCGGCGTACACATCACAGACGAGCTGAAATGGTCAACCCTCACAGACAGTGTGGTGAAAAAGGTGCAACAGCAACCTCAGGAGGCTGAAGACATTTGGCTTGGACCCTAAAACCTTCACAAACTTTTACAGATGCACAATTGAGAGCCTCCTGGCGGGCTGTATCACCGCCTGGTATGGCAACTGCACCGCCTGCAATCGCAGGGCTCTTCAGAGGGTGGTGAGGTCTGATCAATACATCACCGGCGGCACACTGCCTACCTTCCAGGACACCTATAGCACCCGATTTCACAGGAAGGCTAAAAAGATCATGAAGGACATCAACCACCTGAGCCACAGCCTGTTCACCCCGCTATCATCCAGAAGACGCGGTCAGTACAGGTGCATCAAAGCTGGGACTGAAAAACAGCTTCTATATCAAGGCCATCAGATTGCTAAATAGCCATCACTAGCCGGCTATCATCTGGTTACTCAACTCTTCACCTTAGAGGCTGCTGCCCTATATACATCGTCATGGAATCACTGGTCACTTTAATAATGGAACACTAATCACTTTACATAGCTGTTAACATACTGCTTTACTCATTTTATTTGTATATTATATATTCTATTCTATTGTATTTTAGTCAATGCCACTCTGACATTACTTGTCCTAATATTTAATATTTATATATTTCTTAATTCCATTATTTTACTTGTAGATTTGTGTGTATTATTGTGACTTGTTAGAAATTACTGCACTGTTGGAGCTCGGAACACAAGCATTTCACTACACCCACAGCAACACCTGCTAAATATGTGTAAAGTTGAAGACGGAAGTTTACATACACCTTAGCCAAATATATTTAAACTCAGTTTTTCACATCTACTGACATTTAATCCTAGTAAAAATCCCCTGTCTTAGCTCAGTTAGGATCACCACTTTATTTTAAGAATGTGAAATATCAGAATAATATGAGAGGGAATTATTTATTTCAGCTTTTATTTATTTATTTACATTCCCAGTGGGTCAGAAGTTTACTTACACTCAATTAGTATTTGGTAGCATTCCCTTTAAATAGTTTAATTGGGTCAAACGTTTCAGGTTGCCTTCCACAAGCTTCCCACAATAAGACTTTTTCTATTGTATTATTGACTGTATGTTTCTTTATTCCATGTGTAACTCTGTGTTGTTGTTTGTGACACAGTGCTTTGCTTTATCTTGGCCAGGTCGCAGTTGAAAATGAGAACTTGTTCTCAACTAGCCTGGTTAAATAAAAAAATTATGAAAAAAATAAGTTAGGTGAATTTTGGCCCATTACTCCTGACAGAGCTGGTGTAACTGAGTCAGGTTTGCTATTGTGTTGTGTGACAAAACTGTATATTTTAGATTGGCCTTTTATTGTCCCCAGCACAAGGTGCACCTGTGTATTTATCATGCTTTTTAATCAGTTTCTTGATACGCCACGCCTGTCAGGTAGATGGATTATCTTGGCAAAGGGGCTTTTTGTGCATTTGAAAAATGTCTGCAATCTTTTATTTCAGCTCATGAAACATGGGACTGCCACATGACATGTTTTGTTTATGTTTTTGTTCAGTATACAGTACTTGCATGAATTTTCCCTTGAATGCATCAGCGAAATCAGAGCTGTTATTCGTCAGCCAGAGAGAATGGTCCATATACCCATGAATGGACACCGGCAGATGGTTTAGTAGACTGGGCCCTTACTCTGATATGCTGAATAATCGCCTATGCAAGCTTGGGGACCAAATGATCCATCAACCACAACATGAATGAACTAAAACATACTAAAATATATTGTTTTTTATGTTTCTTTGGCTTCCAAGTTAAGAAACATATTGCTTCATGACTTCTTCTACTTCTAGAATATCTTGCTGAATAGTTTAGTTTTTTGTTTTATTCGAAAATCTAATGTAGAAACAGTGTGATACAAGTCCATTTTAAGTACACAATATATATTTGGTGTGCAAAGTAAGATGCATTGGAAACCAATTTATCAGTTTATGTTTTCTTTACTTAAAGGACCTGTATTCATAAAGCGCCTCAGAGTATGAGTGCTGATATTGGATCAGTTTTGCAGTTAAGATCTTAATTAATATGATTAGCCAATGTGAACAGGGGGTAACATGATCTTAGTCACAGAGCAAATTATCCAGCTAAATAAATAACACTGAGTCTTAAATCAACACTGGAAGTGTGGAGTCTGTGGACCCATATACACATCGGAACAGTGTTAAATGAACACACTGTTAAGTGCATGGTGTGACAAACTCATTCCATAGACAGCCTAGTGTTTGCAGGTTTTTGTTTTATCCTTTCAATTAAGCCCTAGACAACCAGGTGTGGGGAGATCCTTACTAATAACCCATAATCACAATGTGAAAACATGTTTTAAGATTTTTTTTTCACATTTATTGAAAATTAAATACAGAAATATTTCCTTTACATAAGTATTCATACCCCCTAGTCAATACTTTGTAGAAGCACCTTAGGCTTTGAGTCATTTGGGTATGTCTATGTCAGATTTGAAAATCTGGATTTGGCCATTTTCTCCCATTCTTCCTTGCAGATTCTCTCAAGCTTTGTTAAATTAGAGGGGGAGTGGCAGTGAACAGAAATCTTCAAGTCTTTCCACAGATTATCAATGGGATTCAAGTCTGGGCTTTCACGGACTTTCACATTCTTGTTCTGAAGCCAATCCAGCATTGAATTGCTGAATGCTTTGGGTCATTGTCCTGTTGGAACCTACATCTTTACCCCCAATCTAAGGTTGTTAGCACTCTGAAGCAGGTTTTTATCAAGGATTTGTCTGTATTTGGCTCCATTCATTGTTCCCTCTATCCTTAGCAGTCTTCCAGTCCCTGCCGCTGAAAAGTGTCCTCACAGCATGATGCTGCCACTACCATGATTTGCGGTAGGGATAGTGTTAGATGGGTGATGAGATGTGCGTGGTTTTCTCCAGACATAGCACTTTGCATTCAGGCCAAAGAGTTACATGTTTGTCTCATCAGACCACAAACTATTTTGCCTTCTCAAAGTCTTTCACATACCTTTATGTAAACTCCAGGACTGTGGTCTTGTGCCTTTTTACCAGGTGTGGCTTCCATCTGGCCACTCTCCCATAAAACCCAGATTGGTGTAGAGACTGTTGGCAGGTTCTCCCAACTCAGCCAAAGAACTCTGTAGTTCTGTCAGAGTGGTCATTGGCTTCTTGGTCACCTCCCTGACCAACACCTTTCTTTCCCGTTTGCCCATTTTGGTCGGATGGCTAGCTCTAGGCAGAGTTGAGGTAGTTCCATACTTTTTCCATTTCCCAATGATGGAGACCACTGTGCTCTTGGAAACTTCCAACACTAGAAATTGTTTTATACCCTTCCCAAGATATATGCCTCATCACAATTATATCTCTGTCATGCAGGTGAAAGAGGACCCAAAAGCGACTTAACAGAAACAGAGTTTATTTAAGTCCAAACAGGGAATAACAGAAATCCTCTAGTCTGTAGAGGGGAATAACTGGAGAAGCGGCCACAGACTGCAGGTCGCTTCGGGTAGGCGCAGGCCGTAGTAGACAGAGACACCTGCTCACACGCAGCATCTGATGAAGGCAAAAAACACGACAGGACAGGGCGATACACAATCACAGCAAAAACACGACAGGACAGGGCGAAACGCAATCACAGCATGGTGAATACTAAACAAGGAACCGACGGGACAGGAACGGAACACAAAGGAATAAATAGGGACTCTAATCAGGGGAAAGGATCGGGAACAGGTGTGGGAAGACTAAATGATGATTAGGGAAATAGGAACAGCTGGGAGCAGGAACGGAACGATAGAGAGAAGAGAGAGCGAGAGAGTGAGAGGGGAGGGGGAGAGAGAGATAGAAAGAGGGAAATAACCCAATAAGACCAGCAGAGGGAAACGAACAGAATGGGGAGCACAGGGACAAGACATGATAATAAATGACAAACATGACAGTACCCCCACACTCACCGAGCGCCTCCTGGCGCACTCGAGGAGGAATCCTGGCGGCAACGGAGGAAATCATCGATGAGTGAACGGTCCAGCACGTCCCGAGACGGAACCCAACTCCTCTCCTCAGGACCGACCCATATTTTGTAACCCTCCCAATCCACTAAGTATTGGTGACCCCGTCCCCGAGAACGCATGTCCATGATCTTATGTACCTTGTAAATAGGTGCGCTCTCGACAAGGACGGGGGGAGGAGGGAAGACGAACGGGGTGCGAAGAAAGGGCTTAACACAGGAGACATGGAAGACAGGATGGACGCGACGAAGATGTCGCGGAAGAAGCAGTCGCACAGCGACAGGATTGACGACCTGGGAGACACGGAACGGACCAATGAACCGCGGAGTCAATTTACGAGAAGCTGTCGTAAGAGGAAGGTTGCGAGTGGAAAGCCACACTCTCTGGCCGCAACAATACCTTGGACTCTTAATCCTGCGTTTATTGGCGGCTCTCACCGTCTGTGCCCTGTAACGGCAAAGTGCAGACCTCACCCTCCTCCAGGTGCGCTCAAACGTTGGACAAACGCTTGAGCGGAGGGAACGCTGGACTCGGCAAGCTGGGATGAGAACAGAGGAGGCTGGTAACCCAGACTACTCTGAAACGGAGATAACCCGGTAGCAGACGAAGGAAGCGACCAGAGCGTATTCTGCCCAGGGGAGCTGTTCTGCCCAAGACGCAGGGTTTCTGAAAGAAAGGCTGCGTAGTATGCGACCAATCGTCTGATTGGCCCTCTCTGCTTGACCGTTAGACTGGGGATGAAACCCGGAAGAGAGACTGACGGACGCACCAATCAAACGACAGAACTCCCTCCAAAACTGTGACGTGAATTGCGGGCCTCTGTCTGAAACGGCGTCTAACGGGAGGCCATGAATTCTGAATACATTCTCAATAATGATTTGTGCCGTCTCCTTAGCGGAAGGAAGTTTAGCGAGGGGAATGAAATGTGCCGCCTTAGAGAACCTATCGACAACCGTCAGAATCACAGTCTTCCCCGCAGACAAAGGCAGACCGGTAATGAAGTCTAAGGCAATGTGAGACCATGGTCGAGAAGGAATGGGGAGCGGTCTGAGACGACCGGCAGGAGGAGAGTTACCCGACTTAGTCTGCGCGCAGTCCGAACAAGCAGCCACGAAACGGCGCGTGTCACGCTCCTGAGTCGGCCACCAAAAGCGCTGGCGAATAGACGCAAGAGTGCCTCGAACACCGGGATGACCAGCTAACTTGGCAGAGTGAGCCCACTGAAGAACAGCCAGACGAGTGGAAACAGGAACGAAAAGGAGGTTACTAGGACAAGCGCGCGGCGACGCAGTGTGCGTGAGTGCTTGCTTAACCTGTCTTTCAATTCCCCAGACTGTTAACCCGACAACACGCCCATAAGGAAGAATCCCCTCGGGATCAGTAGAAGCCACAGAAGAACTAAACAGACGGGATAAGGCATCAGGCTTGGTGTTCTTGCTACCCGGACGGTAAGAAATCACAAACTCGAAACGAGCGAAAAACAACGCCCAACGAGCTTGACGGGCATTAAGTCGTTTGGCAGAACGGATGTACTCAAGGTTCTTATGGTCTGTCCAAACGACAAAAGGAACGGTCGCCCCTCCAACCACTGTCGCCATTCGCCTAGGGCTAAGCGGATGGCGAGCAGTTCACGGTTACCCACATCATAGTTGCGCTCAGATGGCGACAGGCGATGAGAAAATAAGCGCAAGGATGAACCTTATCGTCAGACTGGAAGCGCTGGGATAGAATGGCTCCCACGCCTACCTCTGAAGCGTCAACCTCGACAATGAATTGTCTAGTGACGTCAGGAGTAACGAGGATAGGAGCGGACGTAAAACGTTCTTTTAGAAGATCAAAAGCTCCCTGGGCGGAACCGGACCACTTAAAACACGTCTTGACAGAAGTAAGAGCTGTGAGAGGGGCAGCAACTTGACCGAAATTACGAATGAAACGCCGATAGAAATTAGCGAAACCTAAAAAGCGCTGCAACTCGACACGTGACCTTGGAACGGGCCAATCACTGACAGCTTGGACCTTAGCGGAATCCATCTGAATGCCTTCAGCGGAAATAACGGAACCGAGAAAAGTAACGGAGGAGACATGAAAAGAGCACTTCTCAGCCTTTACGTAGAGACAATTCTCTAAAAGGCGCTGTAGAACACGCAACGTGCTGAACATGAATCTCGAGTGACGGAGAAAAAATCAGGATATCGTCAAGATAGACAAAAACAAAATGTTCAGCATGTCTCTCAGAACATCATTAACTAATGCCTGAAAAACAGCTGGCGCATTGGCGAGACCGAACGGCAGAACCCGGTACTCAAAATGCCCTAACGGAGTGTTAAACGCCGTTTTCCACTCGTCCCCCTCTCTGATGCGCACGAGATGGTAAGCGTTACGAAGGTCCAACTTAGTAAAGCACCTGGCTCCCTGCAGAATCTCGAAGGCTGATGACATAAGGGGAAGCGGATAACGATTCTTAACCGTTATGTCATTCAGCCTCGATAATCCACGCAGGGGCGCAGAGTACCGTCCTTCTTCTTAACAAAAAGAACCCCGCCCCGGCCGGAGAAGAAGAAGGCACTATGGTACCGGCGTCAAGAGACACAGACAAATAATCCTCGAGAGCCTTACGTTCGGGCGCCACAGAGAGTATAGTCTACCTCGAGGAGGAGTGGTCCCCGGAAGGAGATCAATACTACAATCATACGACCGGTGAGGAGGAAGGGAGTTGGCTCGGGACCGACTGAAGACCGTGCGCAGATCATGATATTCCTCCGGCACTCCTGTCAAATCGCCAGGTTCCTCCTGGGAAGTAGGGACAGAAGAAACGGGAGGGATGGCAGACATTAAACACTTCACATGACAAGAAACGTTCCAGGATAGGATAGAATTACTAGACCAATTAATAGAAGGATTATGACATACTAGCCAGGGATGACCCAAAACAACAGGTGTAAACGGTGAACGAAAAATCAAAAAAGAAATAGTCTCACTGTGGTTACCAGATACTGTGAGGGTTAAAGGTAGTGTCTCAAATCTGATACTGGGAAGATGACTACCATCTAAGGCGAACATGGGCGTAGGCTTCTCTAACTCTCTGAAAGGAATGTCATGTTTCCGAACCCATGCTTCGTCCATGAAACAACCCTCAGCCCCAGAGTCTATCAAGGCACTACATGTAGCACCCGAACCGGTCCAGCGTAGGTGGACCGACAAAGTAGTACAGGACTTTGATGGAGAGACTTGAGTAGTTGCGCTCACCTGTAGCCCTCCGCTTACAGATGAGCTCTGGCTTTTACTGGACATGAATTAACAAAATGTCCAGCAACTCCGCAATAGAGGCACAGGCGGTTGGTGATCCTCCTTCCCTCTCCTTATTCGAGATGCGAATCCCTCCCAGCTGCATGGGCTCAGTCTCAAAGCCAGAGGAGGGAGATGGTTGCGATGCGGAGCAGGGAAACACCGTTGATGCGAGCTCTCTTCCACGAGCCCGGTGACGAAGATCTACCCGTCGTTCTATGCGGATGGCGAGAGCAATCAAAGAGTCCACATCTGAAGGAACCTCCCGGGAGAGAATCTCATCCTTAACCACTGCGTGGAGTCCCTCCAGAAAACGAGCGAGCAGCGCCGGCTCGTTCCACTCACTAGAGGCAGCAAGAGTGCGAAACTCAATAGAATAATCCGTTATGGACCGTTCACCTTGGCATAAGGAAGCCAGGGCCCTAGAAGCCTCCCCACCAAAAACTGAACGGTCAAAAACCCGAATCATCTCCTCTTTAAAGTTCTGGAATTTGTTAGAGCAATCAGCTCTTGCCTCCCAGATAGCTGTGCCCCATTCTCGAGCCCGGCCAGTAAGGAGTGAAATGACGTAAGCAACCCGAGCTCTCTCTCTAGAGTATGTGTTGGGTTGGAGAGAGAACACAATCTCACACTGCGTGAGAAAGGAGCGGCACTCAGTGGGCTGCCCGGAGTAGCAAGGTGGGTTATTAACCCTAGGTTCTGGAGGCTCGGCAGGCCAGGAAGTAACAGGTGGCACGAGACGTAGACTCTGGAACTGTCCAGAGAGGTCGGAAACCTGAGCGGCCAGGTTCTCCACGGCATGGCGAGCAGCAGACAATTCCTGCTCGTGTCTGCCGAGCATGGCTCCTTGGATCTCGACGGCAGTGTAACGAGCGTCTGAAGTCGCTGGGTCCATTCCTTGGTCGGTTCCTTCTGTCATGCAGGTGAAAGAGGACCAAAAGCGACTTAACAGAAACAGAGTTTATTTAAGTCCAAACAGGGAATAACAGAAATCCTCTAGTCTGTAGAGGGGAATAACTGGAGAAGCGGCCACAGACTGCAGGTCGCTTATGGGTAGGCGCAGGCCGTAGTAGACAGAGACACCTGCTCACACGCAGCATCTGATGAAGGCAAAAACACGACAGGACAGGGTGATACACAATCACAGCAAAAACACGACAGGACAGGGCGAAACGCAATCACAGCATGGTGAATACTAAACAAGGAACCGACGGGACAGGAACGGAACACAAAGGAATAAATAGGGACTCTAATCAGGGGAAAGGATCGGGAACAGGTGTGGGAAGACTAAATGATGATTAGGGAAATAGGAACAGCTGGGAGCAGGAACGGAACGATAGAGAGAAGAGAGAGCGAGAGAGTGAGAGGGGGAGGGGGAGAGAGAGGGATAGAAAGAGGGAAAGAACCCAATAAGACCAGCAGAGGGAAACGAACAGAATGGGGAGCACAGGGACAAGACATGATAATAAATGACAAACATGACAATCTCGGAGAGCTACAGCCATATCCTTGACTTCATGGTATAGTTTCTTCTCGGATATGCAGTGTCAACTGTTGAATATTATATAGAAAGGTGTGTTTTTTTCAGAATCATATCCACAGGTGGATTTCAATCAAGTTGTGTTTACAGAATCAAGGATGCTCAAAATAAATTGTATGCACCTGAGCTCTGTTTTTCGAGTGACATAGCAAAGGGGTGTGAATACTTATGTAAATGAGATATTTCTGTGTTTCATTTTCAATACATTTGCTAAAATATCTAGAAACATGTTTTGACTTTGTCATTATGGGGTATTGTGTGTAGATGGGTGAGAGAGAAAAAAATGGAATTAATACAGTTTGAATTCAGGATGTAACACAACAAAATGGAATAAGTCAAGGGGTCTGAATACTTTTTGAAGGCACTGTATAACAAAATACTATATGTTTTTTTCGTAAGGCCTTATTTTGAGGGCCTAGTTTTACCCTAATACAGTGGCCTGCAACTCATACACATCACATTGAACCAAAACCACGCCCATCACTATCTTATTCCCCAACATGCTCTATTGCAGGTTTAGACTTGTTTGTTTAGATATCTAGAGTGCATTCAGAAATTATTTGGATCCCTTGACTTTTTCCATATTTTGTTAAGTTACCGCCTTAATCTAAAATGTATAAAAAAATGACAATATCCCATAATGACAAAGCGAAAACAGGTTTTTACAAATTTTGCAAATGTATAAAAAAATGTTTTTTGACATGCATTATTATTTTACAGACGTATTCAGACCCTTTGCTATGAGACTCAAAATTGAGCTCAGGTGCATCCTGTTTCCATCTTCCTTGAGCATTTCTGCAACTTGATTGGAGTCCACCTGTGGTAAATTCAATTGATTGGACATGATTTGGAAAGGCACACAACTGTCTATATAAGGGCCCAAAGTTGACAGGGCATGTCAGAGCAAAGACCAAGCCATGAGGTCGAAGGAATTGTCTATACAGCGTCGACACAGCATTGTGTCGAGGCACAGATCTGGGGAAGGGTACCAAAACATTTCTGCAGCATTGATGGTCCCCAAGAACACAGTGGCCTCCATCCTTCTTAAATGGAAGACGATTGGAATCACCAAGACTCTTCCTAGAGCTGGTCGACCGACCAAACTAAGCAATGGGAGAAGGGCCTTGGTCAAAAATCCGATTGTCTCTCTGACAGAGCTCCAGAGATCTTCTGTGAGATGGGAGAACCTTCCAGAAGGAATGGTAGAGTGGCGAGACGGAAGTCATTCCTTAGTAGAAGGAACATGACAACCTGCTTGGAGTTTGCCAAAAGGTACCTAACGGACACTCAGACCATGAGAAACAAGATTCTCTGGTCTAATGAAACCAAAAGGAACTATTTGCCCTGAATGGCAAGAGTTACATCTGGAGGAAACCTAGCACCATCCCTATGGGGAACTAAATTTTTCAGCTGCAGGGACTGGGAAACTAGTTAAAATCGAGGGAAGGATGAACAGAGCAAAATACAGAGAGATCCTTGATGAAAACTCCTCCAGAGCACTCAATACCTAAGACTAGGGCGAAGGTTCACCTTCCAACAGGACAATGACCCTGAGCACACAGCCAAGCCAATGCAGGAGTGGCTTCTGTACAAGTCTCTAAATGTCCTTGAGTGGCCCAGCCAGAGCCCGGACTTGAACATGATTGAACATCTCTGGACAGACCTAAAAATAGCTGTGCAGTGACAATCCCCATCCAACCTGACAGAGCTTTAGAGGATCTGCAGAGAAGAATTGGAGAAACTCCCCAAATCCTTCACTAAGATAAATAACATTCAATTATGCACCGGTTATTTAAATGTTTGTTACATTTTAAATACAGGAATCTAACGATGGCATGCATTCTGAATGCAGGATGCTGGTGAATACAATATTCAACTGTTGGATAGCTTTGCTTCTGATGGACTCCATTCAAAATTAGACATCACTTTGCAAGCCATTATAAAGTGACTTGAAGGTAGGGTTGCAAAATTCAGGCAACTTTTCTAAATTCCCATGTTTTCCAGAAACCCTGTTTGGAAGTTTCTTGGAAACAGAAGCAGGAAATCAAAATCCTTCAACCAGGACTTCAACTAAGTCTCCGGAATTTTGCAGCCCTACTTGCAGCCCTGATGTGGTCTGTGTTATGAAATGGGGTACAATTATACGCTTTAATTAGTGATGTTACGTTTGATGCCAGCTAATCGCTAAGCAGTGTACCTCGAAGCAGTGTGCCGATGTCTTCATCACTTCATCAGAAGTACTTTATCAATGGCGTCTGGAGCTTTGTTTCGTCGCACAACCACCTGATTGGTTTGGAAGAAAACAAAAAAGGACGCGCTACGGGGTGCGGGACTTCATCTATAGTAATTTGACTGCTCTAAATTATTTTGATCAGCATGTGCCAGTAGCGTACACTGTGTTTATCAAAGCCTTGAGTAATGCACCTATTTTCGATACAATTGGCTGGAAACCTTCATTTCCCCATCACTACTTATAACTAAATGCACAAATGATGATCTTACAGGCTACCACTACAGTGACAATTGTTTGTACCCTTTTGGGAAAAAAATCAACATCTTTTTTTTTTCTGAGAGTGTAATGCAATGACCTAAAACTCATCGTTTACACAACATGAGGCCTGCAAATCACATTATTCTGGCTTGTAAAGGGATTCCTATTGGAATTCATTAAGTGTGGGAAATCCAAGATTTGACTATTTTAATCACCCGCAACCTGTTTTCAAAACGACAGCCAGGGTTGGGAATACTAAGTTATTATATTACCTAAAGCATCTGAACTGGAACAACTGTTTCAGTAAATGGGTGCAACAAATCCATGTAAGATATTGAATTAGTTTAGAAAATGTTTGTAATTTGTATTTGAGTTGCATAAACTCAATTAATTAATCAATCAATTGCGCAAATATACATATTGAAACAGTAAAATAAATCTACCTGCAATAGTGCATGGTGGGTAAATATGATAATGATGTTTTTTTTTTCAAAACAATGTTAATGAGTTTCAGGCCCATGTTTTAGGTTAAAACTAGGCCCGCAAAATAAGGCCTTGTGAAATATGTATTGTGTTGTGTTAAATATGTTTTTGGATGGTAACTGGATGAAACAATATCAAACTATCAAGACCAAAGTATAAAGAAATGACTGTTGCTTCTATATTGATAAAGTTTGATCATAAAGTTACTGGTCCCCTACCCCACGGAAGACAGCGTGTTTTGATTTAACACCGTGTTCATTGTATTTTATTTAACACTGGAGAATTTGCAGTCCAGCACTCCTACTCCAAGATGCTTTAAAAATATGACATCCTTGTGAATATATTTGTTCAAAGATGTATGCTGTATATCTGGGGTTTATTTAATGTTTTTGTAAGGGTTTCCTTCTGGTGAAAGAGAGGCGGACCAAAATGCAGCGTGGTGGTTATTCATGTTTTTAATAAAGACGACTATACATGAACAAAATATACAAAACAAGAAAAGTGAAAACCTAAACAGTCCTATCTGGTGCAAACACAGAGACAGTAACAATCACCCACAAAACCCAACACAAAGCAGGCTACCTAAATATGGTTCCCAATCAGAGACAATGACTAACACCTGCCTCTGATTGAGAACCATATCAGGCCAAACATAGAAATAGACAAACCAGACACACAACATAGAATGCCTACCCAGCTCACGTCCTGACCAACACTAAAACAAGGAGAACACATACGAACGATGGACAGAACATGACAGTTTTAATAAAAACTTGAACCCACTCTTGAACTTCTAAAACTAGAGAGAAAGTATTTTTAATTGCAACAAACCTATATATTTTCAAATAACTACCCCTTGTCTGGCCCACATATTGATTTCAACAAACAAATCGTTAAATATCTATATGGCCCTTGCTTGAATTTTGAAATCCTGAGGTGGCCCTTGAGCCAAAAATGTTGCCCACCTCTGCCATATAGATGTAGGATCTTAATTGTATCTGTATTGTCGCAGCAACAGGACTTGAATGTTTTTTTCATAATGTTGCTTGATCGTAGTTTTAGGCTACATGAAAAGTGGAATATTGTTTATATAACTGTGTTGGTGCATTTTGTTGTGAATATATGTAAATCACAAAGCTCATTTTCATTACTGTGGTGCAGAAAAATTATTCAGACCTGCCTAACTTCTCTACCTATTCTCCCTTGTGTGTTTTAATATTATTTATGAGTGTTTGTGTTGATGTTTTATCCAGACAACCCCAGCCTACTCAGCCACGTCCCAGTCACGGTGCAGGTGTTGGATGTGAACGACAACCCTCCTGAAATTAAAACAGATGAGGAGGTCGTTGTTTGTGAGAGCTCGAGACCAGGACAGGTGAGCATCATGCACGTACACATGAGTGGAGGGGGCGGTGATAAAGTGCAGTTAATACATTTTTAAGAGTGAGTTTAATCGTGTCACCATGGCAACAAAACCTTGAGTTAAAGAAAATAAGTGTATTTTATTAAAAAAATTGAGGGGGGTTCATAAAGTTTGAGTTTGAATGAAAACCTCAATATATGAAACTCGTCAATATTAAACAGATTATGGCAGTAGGAAGACTATGCAACAGTCACGTAAACACCTTACAGTACTCTGTTAATCTTAATTGACATAAAGTCAAAATCAGGGGTAAGCATACGCTGATTAAACATCTGTTTTTCTGAGAAATCTTTCAAATTATTAGGATATGTAAACACCTTAATCGGCATTCCAGCTGTGTATTTGATCTGCGTATGTACCAGCGCCAGTAGCGCAAGCCTCCCTCGTTGACACGAGTGAAGTGAGTTCAGAACAATTGAATGTGTGCGTTTTAGGAATAGTTTTCACACACAAACTTTATTGGTCAGAACTCAGAATCAAATATACTTCCCAAAAATAACATCGTAGATGTGGTAGATTTGTTTATTTAGATTTTGACATTTTCTAGATTTATCAGAGTGCCATCAGGTAGCCTGATTTCAGATGTGTCCATGTAAACAGAATTATTAGGGAAATTGTTCTTCTTGCAAAGCATGTAAACATTTTAATCAGACTACTTTATTATATCGATCCAGAATAATCACATTATTGTGTGCATGTAACCGTATTCAATAACAAATCCTTTTCTGTAAAAAGTTGAGGGATGGGGCTGAAGAAATGTACCTGAATTTTACCATTCAGTGCCTTTTGAGAAGTTTAACTTGTTAAACAAAATGTTTTTAAGTATATTTCACATAATTTTAACATTTTGTCATAAAGGGCAGATATTCAACTTCATAAAAAAATGTTTCCCATCTGAAGATGTTAAATAAAAAAAGACTAAAGTAATTGCCTATTAAGTGCCAAATAAAGTAACAGCTTAAATCAGCCATAAATCCCCCTGTGACGGGGAATGAATGCTTGTTGTGTGCAACAGGGAGGGGCAAGTGAATGCAAGCTTTAAAAACAAAAACAGATTTGACGTGTTATGCTCGACCTGCTCAGTTTTCCAACACAAAACACCAGAAATTGGTTAAAGGAGTAGAACCAGTTCAACTGCTTTTACACTATGATTTGACTACGGCTAGGGTTAAGGTTAGCGTTAGGGCTAGGGTTATGGTTAGTAGATAGTTAGTTGAAATGTTGCTGATAGTCTGTAGATTATCCAAATAAAGTGTTAATATTTCATATTTAGTTTCACCATTTTAAAACGAGAGTTCAGTTCACGTAACAGAGTTGACCTTAAAGGTCCCAAACAGTCAAAATCATTGGATACAATTAGGATAAAAATGTAAGTAGAACTGCCAAAGTATGAACAATTATTGTTGCTTCTTACATTGATAAAGTTTGATCATAAAGTTACTGGTCTTCTCCCCCATATCATTTGGATTCAGGAGGCGGGATAGAGGCAGGATTATTAAGGTATTTTTGTGAAATTACAAAAAAACTTATGTTAATGCAGCAATGGTATCGTCTTATTCTTCTACCTAATTTAAATAAGTACCGCCTTGTAACAAACATTGCAGCAGGCGTGTTCGCAGAGGGGTGTGGTTTACACAGCTAGGTAGCTAGTCTACTAGTGCTAAAATATAATTAGAGGTTTACTCTATTCATTCAAGGCAAATATACTTATAGATTTCTGCTTCATTTGTGTCTGGTGTTAGCTAGTAACTGGCGAACAAGGGAAGAGTTGTCAAACTCTGAAGCAGTCATTACATCAAGATACATGCCAAACGGAAAAGTTATACAATCTTATTGACATCATCGATAGTCATGCTCCAGTATATCAAAATCATCTGATAGTCAGTATACATATTTCAAGTACCCTGTAAAGTTGTAAAATTATGAATTATAAATCCGCTGCAAATGTTTTAAACTGTGGTTCACATCATATTGCGTATCGAGGACTGACTTCTGGATGTTTAGTTGTTAGTTAAGCATGAACGTACAGATGTAGGATCTTACTTTGATCACTCTTTTGTTACTGAGAAGTTTACTGCACTTTACTGCTTTTGTGATTTACATAAATTCACTGAAAACCCACACCAACACAGTTATGTTAACAGTATTGCACTTTTCATGTAGCCTACTTTTGGCCAGCTTAACCACTGATCAAGCAACATTATGGAACAAACGTTCAAATCCTGTTACTGCAGGATTATTTTTGATGTGACAATAAAGGTCAAATTAAGATCCAACATCTTGTAAGCAGCCGACCATAAAATGTGCCTACATTTTGGTTTGCACTGTTTTTAATATGAAGACAGGTCATGGCTCATTATTAGTTAGCTATTGATGTTGTTCTTTCCTGATAAACAACAGGTGATTCAGACTATCGCTGCAGTGGATAAGGATGACTTTGCAAACGGCCAGCGATTCTCCTTCTCTTTGCTGAGCGGAATCCCTGTCAACCCCAACTTCACCCTCAAGGACAATGAAGGTATTTATTGCGTTCAATATAGTCTGTGTGCATTTCTTATGAGTTTTCTCTAGCTATGCCCTTTGGCTAAACCTCCACCCAAGGTGTCACATTCAACCACTCAATACCAGATATCTTTAGATACCTGCTACTTGTAAATATACATAGCTTGATTGTCAAACACATCACAGTTAGGCACTGTTGACATTTCAGGGAACGAAATTTCAATGAGGGCTCATATTATGTGATTTCCTCAAAACATTAGAGTGCATAAAGGGATTGGAATAGAATGCTTGGGACTGTTGTTGTTGTCAGACAGATTACTTGCTTTAGTCCGTGCCTCTCTCTCTCTCTCTCATTGCTTTAGTCCGTGCCTCTCTCGTGGTACTGCTCTACCACTTGCCTTATTGTATTGTGTACCAAGGCAAAGGCCGAGTGAGCAGTGAATAGTTACCATGGCAACTGGCAGTCAGGGGTGAGTGTCAGGGGAATAGATAGGCTACTTATCTTAGCTCTAAGACCCACAGGTTGGTTTCTGTGTTGCAATCATGAGGCTTTTACACTCTCTTCTGCGGACGATAGACCCCATAGGTAGGTAGCCCTGGGAGATGAGAGTTCACAGATCTCTGGATGGATCCCTGAGGAAGAAAGAGGAAGGGGAAAGAAGCGAAAGAAAATCAATGCGATAATAGGAGATAAGGCTGTTGAGCCTTTATAGTACCTTAGGTCCACACCACCAATACAGACCAGAGACGATGAATGTGTCCCAGATGGCACCCTATTCTACTATATAGTTGTTAACCAAAGCCCTATGGGCCTGGGTCAAAGTAGTTCACCATAAAGGGAATAGGGTGCCATTTAGGATGCAGACCTTACCTTAGCTCTGTACAATCAGCCTCCTCTGTCCACCTTCCCTTTATAAACCCAGCCCAGAGACTGGATTTACCGTGTTTATCCAAGTGGCACTTGCAGACCCTCCTCACTTCCTCTCAACCTATACCTTCCATGGAGGTAGTTAGGTCAACAACCAAAAGTACTGACTGGTCTGGAGTGTTTAATGTTGAGGTAAAAAAAGTGACAAGGGTGCAATTACGGCCTGCAATTCATGGAGTTCCTTTATGTGGGCATTCCTGCATCTGCAGGAACCCCTAATAATTTTATATTGGTCAATTTTTAAGCTAGGACAAGCAGAAGGTGGGGCGCTCCAGTACAGTAGGTGGCGTAAATGCATAATAAAGTTGGATGCCAGCCGCCGATAAACCCCACAGAAGGAGGGGGTGGTGTCAACAACTGTCGCTAGCAAGCTGTACACAGTTAGACAGTGTCCTTCGTCCCCGCCTGTCGTGCACTGTTTCCCGACGGCGTGGGCAGGTGTTCGTCAGACGGTAGCAAAGGACTCTGTGTGCTAGCTTAGCTAGGCTGGTACACAGCAGGCGGAAGCAACACCGTCTGCTAGCTCTAGCTCTAGCACATTGTGTTCCTAACTTGTAAGATAGAAAGTTTGCTAACACTAGGAACTCAAGCCATTTTGTTCACCTAACCTAGAATTCCTTACACTCAAATGACGAAAGCATTATCTACCAAGAGAGTTATCTTCGATTATAGTCACAGCCGTGTTTATCCACCCCCAAGTAGATACCTCGACGGCCCTGAAATAACTTCACTGGACTCTATGTAAACTGGAAACCATATATCATGAGATTGCTTTATTGTAGCTGGGGATTTTAACAAAGCTAATCTGAGAACATTGGCTTCCTAAATTCTATCAACATATTGAAGGCGCGACACGAGCTGGTAGCTTTCTGGACCATTGCTACTCTAACTTCCTTGATGCATACAAAGCCTTCCCCCCCTTTGGCAAATCTGACCATGACTCATTTTTGTTGCTCCCAGCCTATAGACAGAAACTAAACATGAAACGCCCATGCTCAGGTCTATCCAGGGCTGGTCTGACAAATCAGAATCCACGCTTCAAGATTTCTTCAATCACGTGGACTGGAATGTGTTCTGGGTAGCCTGAGACGATAACATTGACGTATAAACTGACTCTGTGAGTGAGTTTATTAGCAAGTGCATCGGTGATGTTGTACCCACGGTGAGTATTAAAACCTTCCCTAACCAGAAACCATTGATTGATGGCAGCATTCGTGCAAAACTGAAAGCACCAACCACCGCTTTTAATCATGGCAAAGCGACTGGAAACATGACAGAATACAAACAGTGTAGCTATTCCCTCTGTCAAACAAGCAAAGCATCAGTAGAGACAAAGTAGAGTCGCAATTCAACGGCTCAAACACAAGACGTATGTGGCAGGGTCTACAGTCAATCACGGATTACAAAAAGATTATCGCCCCGTAGCACTCACTTCTGTCATCATGAAGTGCTTTGAGAGACTAGTCAAGAATCATATCCTCTCCATCCTACCTGATACACTAGACCCACTCCAATTTGTTTACCGCCCCAATAGGTCCACAGACCACGCAATTGCCATCACACTGCACACTGCCCTATCCCATCTGAACAACAGGAATACCTATGTAAGAATGCTGTTCATTGACTACAGCTCTGCATTTAACACCATAGTACCCTCCAAACTCGTCATTAACCTGGATGCCCTGGGTCTCGACCCCGCCCTGTGAAACCGGGTCTTGGACTTTCTGATGGGCCGCCCCCGGGTGGTGAGAGTAGGAAACAACATCTCCATCCTGCAGATCCTCAACACTGGGGCCCCACAAGGTTGCGTTCTCAGCCTTCTGCTGTACTCCCTGTTCACCCATAACTGCACGCCTCCAACTCAATCATCAAGTTTGCAGACGACACTATAGTGGTAGGCTTGATTACCAACAATGACGAGATTGCCTATAGTGAGGAGGTGAGGGCCCTCAGAGTGTGGTGTCAGGAAAAGAACCACTCACTCAATGTCAACGAAACAAAAGAGATGATCGTGGACTTCGGGGAACAGCAGAGGGAGTATCCCTCCATCCACATCGACAGGACAGTAGTGGAGAAGTTGGATAGTTTTAAGTTCCTCGAAGTACAAATCACGGACAAACTGAAATGTTCCACCCACACAGAGAGAGTGGTGAAGAAGGAGCAACAGCACCTCTTCAACTTCAGGAGGCTGAAGACATTTGGCTAAAACACTCACAAACTTTTACAGATGCACAATCGAGAGCATCCTGTTGGGCTGTATAACCACCTGGAACGACAACTGGTCCACCCACAACCGCAAGGCTCTCCAGATGGTAGTGCGGTCTGCACAACGCATCAACGGGGACAAACTACCTGCCCTCCAGGACACCTACACCACCCGATGTCACAGGAAGGCCAAAATCATCATCAAGGACAACAACCACCCGAACCACTGCCTGTTCACCCCGCTATTATCCAGAAGGCGAGGTCAGTACAGGTGCATCAAAGCTGTGACCGAGAGACTAAAAAATGTCTTCTATCTCAAGGCCATCAGACTGTTAAACAGCCATCACTAACATAGAGTGTCTGCTGCCAATTTACAGACTCAAATAGATTTAATTTAGGTATCACTAATCACTTTAAACAACGCAACTTTAATGATGTCTACATATCCTAAATTACTCATCTCATTTGTATATACTGTATTCTATATCATCTAATGCATCTTGCCTATGCCGCACGGCCATCGCTCATCCATATATTTATATGTACATATTCTTATTCATGTAGAAACCAATGGGATGTTCGTGGGGGAGGGGGGGCATTCATGTAGGAATCAATGGGATGCTCAAGGGAATGCTCACATGCAGGAATGCTCCAAATTGCAGGCTGCAGTTGCACTTAATTGAAAACAGTGGTCGAAATGTGTTTGTGTGAAACTAAAAATGATGCAAAATAGTATGCATGCAACTGGGTTTGCCCTTGAATTGTCTGTCCAACTTGACATCATGTTTTCTTCCAATTTTAGATAGGTACACACAAGTCACAGACTATCTCTGAACAATTTCCTTCTCAGGATTGATCAAATGTGCCTATATCTTACCTTTGTCGATTGCGGCTTGATTTGATTAAATTATACTAATACACTCTTGTAAAAATGTGGGTTCTACCTAGAACCCTATATCTAACCCTCTATGAACGCTTCTACCAAGAACAATTTTATCCTCTAAAGGTTCTTCTTAGAACCTTCTAATTAAATCAAACCAAAGTTTATTTGTCACGTGCGCCGAATACAACAGGTATGGACCTTACAGTGAAATTCTCACTTACAGGCCCTAACCAACAATGCAATTCTTAAGTAAAGAATAGGTAATATGTGAACAATAGATTAGTAAAGAAATAAAAAAACAATAGAAAAAGACATTGAAAATAACAGTAGTGAGGCCATATACAGTAGCAAGGCTATAACAGTAGCGAGGCTAAATACAGTGCCTTGCGAAAGTATTCACCCCCTTTGCCATTTTTCCTATTTAGTTGCCTTACAAACTGGAATTAAAATAGATTTATTGTGAGTTTGTATCATTTGATTTACACAACATGCCTACCACTTTGAAGATGCAAAATATGTTTTATTATGAAACTAAAGAAAACTTAAGCGTGCATAACTTTTCATCCCACCAAAGTCAATACTTTGTAGAGCCCAGTCTCAAATCTCTGGAAGACTGAAACAGTTTTCCCACAATAATTTCCCTGTATTTAGCACCTTCCATCATTCCTTCAATTCTGACCAGTTTCCCAGTCCCTGCTGATGAAAAACATCCCCGCAGCATGATGCTGCCACCACCATGCTTCACTGTGGGGATGAAGTTCTCGGGGGGATGGGAGGTGTTGTTTTTGTGCCAGAGATAGGTATTCCCTTGATTGTCAAAAAGCTACATTTTAGTCTCATCTGACCAGAATACCTTCTTCCATATGTTTGGGGAGTCTCCCACATGCCTTTTGGCATACACCAAATGTGTTTGCTTATTTTTTCTTTTAAGCAATGGTTTTTTTTATGGCCACTCTTCCGTAAAGCCCAGCTCTGTGGAGTGTACGGCTTAAAGTGGTCCTATGGAGAGATACCCCAATCTCTGATGTAAAGCATTGCAGCTCCTTCAGGTTTATCTTTCGTCTCTTTGTTGACTCTGATTAATGCCCTCCTTGCCTGGTCCGTGAGTTTTGGTGGGCGGCCCTCTCTTGGCAGGTTTATTGTGGTGCCATATTCTTTACATTTTTTAATAATGGATTTAATGGTGCTCTGTGGGCTGTTCAAAGTTTTGGATATTTTTTTATAACCCAACCCTGATCTGTACTTCTCCACAACTTTGTCCCTGACCTTTTTGGAGAGCTCCTTGGTTTTCATGGTGCCTCTTGCTTGGTGGTGCTCCTTGCATAGTGGCGTTGCAAATTCTGGGGCCTTTCAGGACAGGTGTTGATTGCACATAATTATTAATTATTATAATTGTTATTTCTGAAGGTAATTGGTTGCACCAGAACTTATTTAGGGGCTTCATAGCAAAGGGGGTGAATACATATGCACGCTCCACTTTTCCGTTTATTTTTTTTTGCTGCATTTTTTGAAATAAGTCTTTTTTTTATTTCACTTCACCAATTTGGAATATTTTGTGCATGTCCAACATGATGTCCAAATAAAAAACAATTTAAATTACAAGTTGTATGCAACAAAATAGAAAAAACACCAAGGGGGTGAGTACCTTTGCAAGGCACTGTACATGCACCGGTTAGTCGGGTTAGTTGAGTTAGTATGTACATGTAGGTATGGTTAAAGTGACTATGCATATATGATGAACAGAGAGTAGCAGTAGCGTAAAAGGGGGTTTGGCGGGTGATGGGTGACGGGACAAAATGCAGATTGTTCAGGTAGCCAATGTGCGGGGGCACCGGTTAGTCGGGCTAATTGAGGTAGTATGTACATGAATGTATAGTTAAAGTGACAATCCATATATGATAAACAGAGAGTAGCAGCAGCGTAAAAGAGGGGTTGGGGGGGCGGGACAATGCAAAGAGTCCTGGTAGCCATTTGATTACCTGATCACTTAATGAAGAGTTTTACCGATAACCCTTTTATCATTGCAGGGTTCTTCCTATAACCCTTGATGAACGGTTCCACCGTAATTAGGAGTACTATCTTGGATTCACTTTCTGTTAGTGTGAGTTCCTTCCTCAAAAACTCATCAATAGTTCCTATTCCCATTCGTTTGCAATACAGACTCCCACTCTCTGTCTCTTCACGTGGCCATTTTACCCTTTTACTTCTCTTTATCCATGAACAAAGCATGTTTCTTGTTTAGTCGTACTGAAATGCCACTATTTCATTTTTTAGTATTATTATCTTTAGCTGCATTGCTGGAAAAATAGCCTATACTAAGCATTTCACTGTTTGTTTACACCTATAGTTTACAAATGTGGCATGTGGCAAATAACATTTGATTTGATTTGAATTAAGATATATTTTTTTCAGGTTTCAGTCTGTACTGTACTCACAGTGTTAGCAGCTAGTCAGAGTGTGAGTCATAGAACCCACCCTGCACGTACTGTTGACTCTGTACTCTATTTGATATCCTCTTAAAAATAAAAGTGCACGTTGGAACCAAATAAGGTTATTGAGAGCTATGCCATATGGGAACCATTTTAGGGTCTCTGAATAACCATAAATGTGAAAATCCCAGACAAGGAATGTTTCCGCTCTCCATGATCAGAATTGAATAGCCCTGCTGTAGGGTTTAGTTGCATATTTTCCAGGGTTTTTGCATGTGAGCTTCCAGTACCAGCCATGACTGTATTTTCTAGTGACAGAGACATTGTTGTTGCATTCATTCCTTTCCTGTGGTTTTCACTGAGTCCGTTCCTAAGTGAATATCATTCAAATGTATATTTTAAGACAATACATATTTCGTAAGGCCTTCTTTTGATGTCCTAGTTTTATGCTAATATAGAGGCCTGAAACTCAGTACATGCCACATCAGTCACATTTTGCTTGATCAAAAAGTGATGTTTAACTCCTTATAGAATCTATCCTGAGTGGGGATATCCAACATTTGGAAATATTCACCTGCAGAGTTCTCCAAGGAACCTTAAGAGCTGAGGTAGAACCCTTTTAAGAATCCTTTCCCCCGTATAGAGTAAGCTCTTGCCTCTTTACAGCAGGCTCTTGCACTACTACAGAGGTTGGGAGTGGATGTCTGTCTGCCAGCGCCTAATACTTCCCATCTGTTGTCGTGAAATTTAAGAAAATTCTTCACTCACCCTCAGACAGACAACCCCTCCTCCCCCCTCCCTCAACACCTCCTCCCTCATCCCTCTCTCCACCCCCAGTCTCCCTGTTATGTTCAAAATGGTCCTCATAGACACAACATCTTGGATTTTGCATCCCAAATGGCACCCTATTCACTTTATAGTGCATTACTTTTGACCAGGGACCATTGGGTACTATATAAGGAATAGAGTGCCATTTAGGGAAGGAATAGAGTGCTATTTGTGACAAATCCTGTGCCCTATTATTGCGTTACTGCAGCTGCAAACACTTTTACACTTTTAGCCATAAAAGCTAGGTTAAAGAAAACACACTGGCTAAGTGATACGTTCTGAACGCTGCTATTGTTAAGGGTGTTATGTCGTCTCTGGTTTCAGCTGACTGCCCGTTTCTGCATTTTAAAACAGCCCTGAAAGCATTACGGATACTTCAGAGGCCCATTTCTCCTGTCTGTTTGCAACCCCAACTTTGCTGAATCTCTAAAGCTATTATAAATCCTGAATTCCATTGTGTGCTATTCTCTGTTCTTTTCAGAATGAGTAGTTATTATTTCATTATTTCACAATCAAAAAGCCATGGCGTAATTTATGTTGCAGTGTTTCATTAAACAATGTCTATGGGAAAGAGGTATGTAAGACAACAGCTGATGCACACAATGCAATCGTGAGTTGTAGGATCTGGGGCTCGTCTCAAATAATGCTGGTAAAGTAGCGCAGTGTATCCCACATTTTGTTACATTATCTACATAAAAAAAAGATAAACAGACGTTGCCTTTCCCAATGGTGATTTCCAATTACTCAACATTACATCCCTCTATGATCTGAGTTTTCTGTGCCACATCATTGCGGTGACATTTGCTTTTCTTCACTGTTAATTATCTAGAAGGCTATGTTTTCTAAACAACCCAGTTATTTGTATAGATCAATAGATTTGTGAAGGCCTTTCATACAGAGGACCTTTTGTTATTCCAAGCTAACCAGCTTGGTAGAAAGCAACGCTGTTATCTGAGCCAGCTAGACATTACGCAATCTGTATCTTTGAAGAAAGGTAATTTCCTATTGAGCTGCAGCTTTCACAGCTTCTGCAGCTTCTGCAGCTTTCACCATGAATGCAGTCTCCACTAACGCGGGAATATTGCCTTTAGTCAAAATGACACCAGTGGGGATGGCTGATGTTTAATGGGCTCTTAACAACCCGTGCTATTTTGATAGTTTTTTCACATTGTTTTTAATTTATTTTGCACATAATGTTGCTGCTACCGTCTCTTATTACTCACCTTGAACTGGACGAATCCTTTTTCTTTAATGAGTCGGACGAGAGGGATTTACTCCAGACACCCGAACAGGCCCTCATCCCCGTCATTTGCAGCAGAAAGAGACAGAGGTTTCGCGGAAGGAGATCGGGGTGCATTGTGAGGATCCGGTGACGAGTGGCTAATCTGCCTTTGCCAAGCGTACTATTGGCCAATGTACAATCGCTGGATAATAAAGTGGACGAACTACAAGAACGTATATCCTACCAACGGGACATTAAAAACTGTAATACAGCCACGACTGTGTTTGTATTACAGGGACATTAAAAACTGTTCAGCCACGACTGTGTTTCACAAGTCGTGGCTGAACGACGACATGAATAACATACAGCTGGCAGGTTATACACTGTATCGGTAGGATAGAACAGTCGCCTCTGGTAAGACAACCAAGCTGGTCTGACCAGCATGATCTATCTGGTTATGGTGCAGACCAGTATGGTCTAGCTGGTCAAGCTGGTCTGAACAACATGGTCTAGCTCAGGCCTGGTCAATTATTTTCCATGGAGGGCCACATTAGATTATATTTTTGCCATCGCGGGCCAGAATGATATTACAGGATTATACATCATGTGTATGACTGTGTTGACAGATATATCTACTATAAATCACATCCATGTCACGCCCTGGTCGAAGTATTTTGTGTTTATCTTCATGTATTGGGTCAGGCCAGGGTGTGGCATGGGTTTTTGTATGTGATGTGTATATATTGGGATTGTAGCTAGTGGGGTGATCTAGCAAAGTCTATGGCTGTCTGGAGTGGTTCTCAATCAGAGGCAGGTGTTTATCGTTGTCTCTGATTGGGAACCATATTGAGGCAGCCATATTCTTTGAGTTTGTCGTGGGTGATTGTCCTTAGTGTCCTTGTTCCTGTCTATGTGTTCGTGTACACAAGTATAGGCTGTTTCGGTTTTCGTTACGTTTATTGTTTTTTTGTAGTGTTTGTATTTAGATTCGTGTTACGTTTGTTTATTAAAACATGGATCGCAATCTACACGCTGCATTTTGGTCTGACTCTCCTTCACCACAAGAGAACCGTTACAGAATCACCCACCACACCTGGACCAAGCAGCGTGGTAACAAGCAACAGCGGCGCAATGAGGAATGGACATGGGACGATATATTGGATGGCAAGGGTTGCTACACATGGGAGGAGATCCTGGCGGGAAGGGATTGCCTTCCATGGGAACAGGTAGAGGCAGCGAGGAGAGCAGAGGCAGCCGGAGAGAGGAGCCGGCGATATGAGGGAACACGGTTGGCAAGGAAGCCCGGGAGTCAGCCCCAAAAATTTCTTGGGGGGTGGCTCACAGGGAGTATGGCTACGCCAGGTAGGAGACCTGCGCAAACTCCCTGTGCTTACCGGGGGGCTAGAGAGACCGGGCAGGCACCGTGTTATGCAGTGGTGCGCACGGTGTCCCCAGTGCGGGTGCATAGCCCGGTGCGGTATATTCCAGCTCCGCGTATCGGCCGGGCTAGATTGAGCGTCGAGCCAAATGCCATGAAGCCGGCTCTATGCATCTGGTCCCCAGTGCGTCTCCTTGGGCCGGCTTACATGGCACCAGCCTTGCGCTCGGTGTCTCCGGTTCGCCTGCATAGCCCAGTGCGGACTATTCCACCTCGCCACACTGGCAGGGCGACCGAGAGTATTCAACCAGGTAAGGTTGGGCAGGCTCGGTGCTCAATAGCTCCAGTGCGCCTGCACGGTCCGGTCTATCCAGTACCACCTCCACACCCCAGCCCTCCAGTAGCAGCTCCCCGCAGCAGGCTTCCTGTGCGTGTCCTCGGTTCAGTACCACCAGTGCCAGCACCACGCCTCTCCAGCGCTGTCGGAGCCTTTCTCCTCTCCTGCGCTGCCAGAGTCTCCCGTCTGTTCAGCGCAGCCAGAGCTGCCAGCCTGCATGGAGCAGCCAGAGCTGCCAGCCTGCATGGAGCATCCAGACTGTCAGTCTGCATGGAGCAGCCAGAGATGTCAGTCTGCATGGAGCAGCCAGAGATGTCAGTCTGCATGGAGCAGCCAGAGATGTCAGTCTGCATGAAGCAGCCAGAGCTGTCAGTCTCCATGAAGCAGCCAGAGCTGCCAGTCTGCAAGGAGCTGCCAGTCAACCAGACTCTTCCAGATCTGCCAGTCAACCAGACTCTTCCAGATCCGCCAGTCAACCAGAATCTTCCAGATCCGCCAGTCAACCAGACTCTTCCAGATCCGCCAGTCAACCAGACTCTTCCAGATCCGCCAGTCAGCCAGACTCTTCCAGATCTGCCAGTCAACCAGACTCTTCCAGATCTGCCAGTCAACCAGACTCTTCCAGATCTGCCAGTCAGCCGGGATCTGCCAGAACTGCCAGTCGGCCAGGATCTGCCAGTTCGCCAGGATCTGCCAGTCGGCCAGGATCTGCTAGTCGGCCAGGATCTGCCAGTCAGCCAGGATCCGCCAGGATCTGCCAGTCAGCCAGGATCTGCCAGTCAGCCAGGATCTGCTGAAACCACCAGCCAGCCAGGATCTGGTAGATCTATCTACCTGCCTGAGCTTCCTCTCACTCCTGAGCTTCCTCTCACTCCCGAGCTTCCTCTCACTCCCGAGCTTCCTCTCACTCCCGAGCTTCCTCTCACTCCCGAGCTTCCTCTCGCTCCTGAGCTTCCTCTCACTCCCGAGCTTCCTCTCACTCCCGAGCTTTCCCTCAGTCCCGAGCTGCCTCAGTCCCGAGCTGCTCCTCAGTCCAGTGGGGTTCTGGGTGAGGACTACTAGGCCATGGTCGGCGGCGAGGGTGGACTATCTCGGGACGCGAGGAGAGGGGACTAAGACATTGACTGAGTGGGGTCCACGTCCCGCGCTGGAGCCGCCACCATGGACACACGCCCACCCGGACCCTCCCTATTGTTTTGAGGTGCGTTCGGGAGTCCGCACCTTAGGGGGGGGGTTCTGTCACGCCCTGGTCGAAGTATTTTGTGTTTATCTTCATCTATTGGGTCAGGCCAGGGTGTGGCATGGGTTTTTGTATGTGGTGTGTATATATTGGGATTGTAGCTAGTGGGGTGATCTAGCAAAGTCTATGGCTGTCTGGAGTGGTTCTCAATCAGAGGCAGGTGTTTATCGTTGTCTCTGATTGGGAACCATATTTAGGCAGCCATATTCTTTGAGTTTGTCCTGGGTGATTGTCCTTAGTGTCCTTGTTCCTGTCTGTGTTAGTGTACACAAGTATAGGCTGTTTCGGTTTTCGTTACGTTTATTGTTTTTTTGTAGTGTTTGTATTTAGATTCGTGTTACGTTTGTTTATTAAAACATGGATCACAATCTACACGCTGCATTTTGTTCCGACTCTCCTTCACACCTAGAAAACCGTTACAATCCAGGTATACTACTTTACTGAAATATTTACTGTTTTAACATGCACAGAAATAAACCACATCCATGTTCTCCTTTTGGTAGGTATTTTCATTATTAAACATTCAATGAACTACAAGGAGGGAAAAGTACATTTTGCATTCAGCACCACGGACAGAACTCTTGTTAACGGGTATGCACAACAACACAAGAAAGAGAGAGAGCTCAACATTACATTCAAACTACTCAATCAGTGTGAGGAGTGAAGTCTCTGATGGGTATTGACGAGGGCAGTGAAGTCAGGTGTAGTTTCTGACATCGCTATGCACAGGATTGCTGAGAGGTGAGAGTCAGTAAGAGATGATCTGTGCCTTGACTTGTTATATTTCATCACTGAAAATGTCTGTTCACATACATATGTTGACCCAAACCGTACAAACAACTTCTGACCATAACTCCTAATAATTGGAAAGTTTTGTTCATCGAGCGACATTGTTTTGAATAGTTCTCCAATCACTGCATTAGACTGAAGATCGATAAGCTCAAGTTGCAGGTCAGTGGGAGCGTTATCCACATTGAAGGTGAAAAGAGAGGAAACCAACTGCATGTCATTTTCCAACACTTTGAAATCCTCAAAAGGACGAGAAAACTCACCATTCAAAGCACGCAGCAGCGATGTATACTTCTCCCGCTGATCATCTGATAGGGAACAGACTAGTAGTGTCGGAAGGTAGGTGAGATTGTTGGCTTCTACTTGGTGGGTCAGGAGGAGAAATGTTCCATTGAAGGATTTGACAAGGCTGTACATCTGATGTGAAAAAAGACCCTTCCCTTGTAGTTTGGAATTCAGTTCATTCTTGAGGGCCATTAATGTCTACAGGGAAGGAAAAATCAGCCAACCATTCTTTATCTTGCAGTTGAGGGAAATCCACATATGTTCTTTTAATTTGCAAAACTTGATTCCGCAGGCCGTAATGAATCAGGTCGCGGGCCGGCCTTTACCCAGGCCTGGTCTAGCTGGTTATGCATGCAGATCGTTATGATTTCACTGGTGACCAGCCTTCGCTGTGTTTTGGTCACTTGTGACCAGCGTAAGCTAAAGCAAAAATAGCACCAAGTGACATTATGTTGACAAAAGGATGTTTAATTCCCATTGGAATCCAACCAGAGTGAATCCCAATGAATCCCAAAATCTGCATCCAGAAGGACTACCAGGGTGAAAAGGATGATTTAATGAGACTACCTAAAGCATCTAAACTGGAACAAACCTTTTAGTAATAGGTGCAATGAATCCACTTATCATATTTGATTACTTTAGATATGTTATTTATCTTTGTGTCACACAAGATCAATTAATTGATTCATTAATCAATCAGTGTGCATGCAAAACACATATATTGTAATAAACAATTAAAAAAATATATAATATTCTCTTTTGCCAGCTGCCTGAATTTCCTCCTACTCCACTGTATGATACAGATTTTTAAAAGATTAGAACCAATAGACATTCTGTCATTTTTCCCTTTGGGGAAAGCTTTTTGGGTGCTACATAGAACCCTTTTATTTGTCCCTGCACACCAGGAGGCTCTCATGGAGTTTATATTATCTTGGATCTGGGCTTCAGAAATGCAAGCTATGATCGTGAATACCAAACATCACTCTCTCTTTCTTTTCTTTATCTTACAGCTCTCTCTCTCTCTCTCTCTCTCTCTCTCTCTCTCTCTCTCTCTCTCTCTCTCTCTCTCTCTCTCTCTCTCTCTCTCTCTCTCTCTTCCGCCCCCTCCTGTCTTGCTGATAGTGTGATACGGCGAGTCTGAGTTAATAAAGCTTGAAGTACGTGTTGTCATTCCGACTGTCAATCATTGTAATTATTCCATAGATGGAGTAGAGATTAGAGTGTGAGGTGGTGGAGGTCTAGGAACACTAGTTTGGTAGCTACTACTTTACACTACAGTGCCGTCTGTATGGAGGACGTGTTTTCACAGTGAAGAGAGAGGAGCCAGTGCCTCTCGCAACCTCCACTGGAATATCTCCTTTACCTCCTTTATTGCCCTTTTTCCATCTTTCTTTCTCTTTCCTTCCTGTCTCACCTTTATTAGTAGAGTGGCCTCGTGAATGTTCAACGTGAACTGCTTATTTCGTGGTTTATTGGAATGACTCGGATATGAACTATAACAGGAACAAAAAGTAAACAACAAGCAGAGTTAACAGACACAGCGAAAGAGACATTTACCAGCTTGAAAGAGACAAGAAGTATGTATGTGTATATCGGTAGACTTGTGGAATAGAAGAATGTTCTATTTCAAAGTGAAAGTACATTTGCTCGCTGTCTCCATTAAAAATCCATCTGTGAAAGTGGGTTAGAATGGATCGCTCTGGACAGAATCCCCCCTAATGGGAAGTGCGGCCTGGGTAGCTAGTCGTCCTGAATGAGTCCTCTCCTCTAATTTGTCCTAATGAGTGTACTTTCTCTCTCTCTCTCCGCTCTCTCTCTGTCTCTCTCTCGTTCCAGACAACACGGCCAGTATCATTGCGCGCCGGAGGCGGTTCAGCCGACTGGTCCAGGAGTTGTATGAGCTGCCCATCGTGGTGTGGGATGGTGGGGAGCCGGCACTGAGCGGCACCAGCACTCTGACCCTGCAGGTGTGCCCATGTCAGTGGAACGGGAGGGTGCAGACGTGCCAGGATGAGAGGGGCCTCCTCTCCTCGGCAGGCCTCAGCACGGGGGCCCTGATCGCCATCCTGCTGTGCATCGTCATTTTACTGGGTAGGTCTTTCCTGGGTCTTTGTAACATCAAGCCTAAGGGTATGGAGGAGGTTATGGGCCACCTGGAGGGCCCCCCACCTTTGGGCGATTATTGGTGGTGATGATGGATGGTATGGGTGCAGGCCTAGATGGCATCACGCTTTAGGGCATGTTTTTGGAACACCCCGGGGGCATCTTGTCTGAGGGGCAAGGTGGTGAAGGGTATGGGTGTTAAAAACACCTGAAGACAGGGTGAAGTGTAAGGAGTAGAGCAGCAGGAGGAGGAGTGGAGACCTCACAGAAGGAGGGATGACAGACCAAGGGTAGAGGAGGAGATAGGGAGAGAGATGAATGGAAGGGTAAGGAAGGACACAAGTGGGTTTTAGAAAGAGGGAGGATAGAGACAAGGTCAGGATGATGTAGAAGTGGATAACAGAGAGTTAGTGAGATTGGGCCAGATGGGGAGATGGATGAGTGAAGAAAAAATGGACTAAGAGGGGAATAGAAGGAGGTAAAGGAAGGGATACAAGACTTTAGAGAGCGTGGCACAGAAGGGGGGTAGAGCTGTGTTAGACCTGTCCAGAGATCTTCTGATGCTTTCTATTTCCATAGAGTCAGGATAAACACACTATTTAGGTCAAATTAATGTGTTGTCTAATAATAAATGCTTTATAATCAGAGATCACAGAGAATTCATGTGCCACAAAATTCATGTGAATTTCAGCATAGGGGAAACGGCACTGCCCCCACTGCCAAATACCAACAAAGTGCCTCTCCAGAGCAAACAGAACAGCGGTAGGACAGTGAAGAGACTGTGTATAATGAACAGAGTCCGCCATCACCCACTCACCCCATCTCCCTTGGTTGTCTGTGGACATCAGTGCGTGAAGGTGATGAATATTCATATCAGTCTCACCACGGCTTTGTCAGAGACTGAGGCACCCAGCAACTAAATGCCATCATCACTGTTTGAAGCAAACACATGAGTGAGAGACCGCAGAGTGAGAGACCGCAGAGTGAGAGACCGCAGAGTGAGAGACCGCAGAGTGAGAGACCGCAGAGTGAGAGACCGCAGAGTGAGAGACCGCAGAGTGAGAGACCGCAGAGTGAGAGAGTGAGTGAGTGAGTGAGTGAGTGAGTGAGTGAGTGAGTGAGTGAGTGAGTGAGTGAGTGAGTGAGTGAGTGAGTGAGTGAGTGAGTGAGTGAGTGAGTGAGTGAGTGAGTGAGTGAGTGAGTGAGTGAGTGAGTGAGTGAGTGAGATACTGTCTGTTGCAGGAATATTGAGGTAAGGTGGGGAAGGAATTGTTAGTGTGATACAAAGCTGTTTCATGCCAAGAGAGAGATTGACTGAATGGTCTTACTGTAATGAGCCATCCTCATTATACTAAAAAACACCACAAACACACAATCACATTACACAGTACATAACAGTACAATACACCCTTCAGCACCACATTACAACAGTACATCTACCCCCCCCCCTCTCCAGCTATAAAGACAGCCCCCTTGAGGCCCCATGCCTCCGGAAACATCTCCACACTGTTGATAATTTTGTAAATCTTGAACTCAAACCTAAGACACGCAGGGACCATGCATTTGAATAATAACACTGGATCTGATGCCCCCGTCAGTCCCACCTGCTGTGCCAACTCTTGGGCAGTTTTCCACCTGCCGGCAGCCGTAGGTCTGCGAGTCTGTTGATGCTTGCTGCCATTATACGTCTGTGCAGGATGGTGAATGACCAGACCTCAAAGTGATAAGTGGGTCGTGGAACATGGGCTCCTCCCACACCCATGGCCCAGGCACCATACCCCCCCTCTCGTGTGGGTCTCAGCAGTTGCCAGGCCCTCAGTACTGCAGCACAAAAATCAGAGACCACTGCTATGTCTCTCCGGCCGCATTAGGAAAAGCTGCAGATCTAGCCCCAAACCACCAGCCCTCCTCAATAGAGCACATGCTGGTTGAGTACCTTCTCAACAAAGCACAGTATGGTAGAGTACCTTCTCTGCCGCTTTGAGTCGGATCCCTTCCACCCTGCTCTCCAGGTCCACCAGGCCTTGTCCCCTCTCCAGGTACAGAACCACCGCCCTCAGCCAGTGACGCCCCGACTAAAAAACATCCACTAACTTGCACTGCAGCTCCGCAAGCAGACCACCGGCTCCGCAAGCAGATCACCCGACTAAAAAAAATCCACTAACTTGCTCCACAAGCAGACAATTGAGAACGGCCAATTTATGCCATAGGGAGGATGCTGCCAAGTTGTTGATGATCAGCACCCTCCCTCTGTATGACACTTGGACAGGAGCCACCTCCACTTCGTCAACCTTGACAGCACTGCTTGTGACACTCCTTCCCAGTTCTTCCTAACCCACCCCACTGAGCCCAGACACCCCAAGCATCTTGAGACCCTCACAGCACACTGCAACCCCCTTCGAAACTGCAGAGGTGCCCTGTCCCTCCATGCCCCACATAACAGAGCCTCACTCTTGCTTCGTACACCCTCAAACTATTTCTTGCTCATTCTTAACCAACACTGAGACATCATCAGTATATGCTTGACACTGCTATAACTGTCGCCAACCCTATGCCTGGCTCACACACTCCCTGTAGTCTCCTGAGTAACAGGCCCAGAAAGGACAGAATAACAAGAGTGTATAGCGGCCCCGATAGAGGGCATGCCTGGCGAATGCCCTGCCCTACCCAGACTGGCCTACTGAGCCCCGACCTTGACCATACATGAAGCCCAGCATACAACACTTTAACCCAGGCCACAAAATTCTCACCATAACCAAATAAGACAACACATCGAATACATATCCATGGTCCACCCAATCTAAGGCTTCCTCCTGGCCCAAGGTAACCATTTAAAAATGTATATTTGAAAGCCTTGACAGGCATGTCCCTGATTATGAACAGATTATCAGTGATTGAGCATCCTGGTGAAAAACAAATGTCTTGTGCCAATGACTGTTGAGGAGAACGTTTCAACATTGGAGTACAGGGCTTGGCGTGTCTCTCGAGGAGGCTAAAAAGAGATTTCAGCTTGGAAAAGTTGAATATTTTCAGGAATTGGGTAATTGGGAAGCAGGATGGGAGGGGAAGAGAGAGGAGGTTCAAAAGACTGAGGGATGCAGAGGATGGGTTTGAATCTGTTGAAGCTAGTAATAACAAGGGAGAGGGTTTGTCGAGGAAGATTGGTGTTAAATCCAAACATAGCGAGCCGGACACCAGTTTGAGTTCTGGAGGTGAAATGGAAGGGGTAGAAGGTGTTGTGAGGCGCTCGGAGCCCAAGACTTGCATTGATGGACATGGTTATGATAAAGATAGGTTTGGTCCAGTGGGAGTGAGATTTTTGAAGTTGGATGGAAAAGATGGTGGGTACTGGTGAAGGTACCCCCCCCGCGCCCCCCCCCCCCCCACACACACACAGTAATAAATTCTTTATGATGGCAGCCATGTTTGTTTCTGTTTGACAAGCAGAAATGGACAAATCCCAGAATACCATTCGCTTTAATTAAGACGCAAATAAACAAAGTCAAAGATGGCTGCACCCATTGCCCGAATAAGACCAACTTAGTTTGTTCACTTTTGCATTTATTACAAAATCTTCGATGAGCTTGTTAAAATGTCCGATGTGATTGTATACAAGAACTGAAGCACATGACTTGAAAAGTAATTTGCCTGTTTTTAACAAATTACAAAGCAAATAGTGTTATCACCTCAAAGATGATCAATACAAGCCTACTGCCTAGCCAAGCTAAAACAGCTTGCCAGATTTGAATTTTTTTCGGGGGGTTTCTAGTCAGTAATACTTGAAGTTTATACAAATGTAAACACGTTTTGGAAAGAGATTGATAACTGGTCCATCCACGTAACATTCAGCCCGTAGATGACGCCAATGTAAAAACCTAGATAATCCTGTCTAGCTCCTAAATTTAAGAAATTATATCTACAACCTCGCCTCACTCGTGCCACGGTCTCTGCACATGTAGCTGATCACACGCACACACCATTCAATCTGATCATCCACACAAACTACCTCACTTTGTTGCTTACATGACTTTGTCCACTACCCTGTTCTCACTCTCCTCCGCCCGACCGGGCTTAAACCTATCCAAGCCATAACAACTCACTGCGTTTGACGATTGCGAAATATCTTTCTTGCTTGGCAATGTGGCAGGCATCTGTAGGCGACATGTCCAGTTGTAATAATACATTGACATGATGATAAAATGTTGTCACAGCTGTAGCCTAATTTTTCCAGGTGAAAATACATTCAATTAATTCAAACAAATGAACAAAAACTATTTAGGATGCCAGCGTTTCCCTTAGCGATGGTCAGCATATGTAATACAGCGCATTCGGAAAGTATTCAAACCCCTTGACCTCTTACACATTTTGTTACATTACAGCCTTATTCTAAAATTGATTAAATAAAAACATTCCCTCATCAATCTACGCACAACACCCCATAATGACAAAACAGAAAAAGGTTTTTAGAAATTCTTGCAAAAAAAAACAACAAACAGAAATACCTTATTTACATAAGTATTCAGACCTTTTAATATGAGACTCGAAATTGAGCTCAGGGGCATCCTGTTTCCATTGATCATCCTTGAGATGTTCCTACGACTTGATTGTAGTCCAGCTGTGGTAAATTCAATTGATTGGACATTATTTGGAAAGGTATAAACCTGTCTATATAAGGTCCCACAGTTGACAGTGCATGTCAGAGCAAAAAAAAAGCCATCCGGTCAAAGCCATCAGAGCTCAGAGACAGGATTGTGTTGAGGCTCAGATCTGGGTACCAAAACATTTCCGCAGCATTGAAGGTCCCTAAGAACACAGTGGCCTCCATCATTCTTAAATGGAAGAAGATTGGCTGGACACCCAGCCAAACTGAGCAATCGGGGGAGAAGGGCCTTGGTCAAGGAGGTGACCAAGAACACGAAGGTTACTCTGACAGAGCTCCAGAGTTCCTCTGTGGAGATGGGAGAACCTTCCAGAAGGGCAACCATCTGCAATCAGCACTTTATGGTAGAGTGACCAGACGGAAGCCACTCCTCAGTAAAAGGCGCAGCCTGCTTGGAGTTTGCCAAAAGGCACCTAAAGACTCTCAGACCATGAGAAACAAGATTCTCTGGTCTGATGACACCAAGATTGAACTACTTGGCATGAATACCAGGCGTCATATCTGGAGGAAACCTGACACCATCACTATGGCGACGCATGGTGGTGTAGGCATATGTATATATTTTTTTTACTTTATTTCCTTTCCGGCCCACAGGATGGGTTGTTAATGTTTGTCTCTGTGTTATGATTATGGTGGTTAATGCTTTGTATTTGTGTACCTTTAAACTCTTGGCCGCTAGAATATCTTAGTGAGCAAAATTCAAAACAAAGCCAAATTAGTAAGTGCGGTCGACCTTTAATCAATGTACACGCAAAAACAGATATTGAAACAAACCATTCCAAAAATCTGCCTGCAATGAGCATGCTGGGAAATATGATAATGATTGGAGTAAAATTCTGTTTATTCATGTGAAGAACAAAAAATATATTTTTCAACCCATATGATCTAGTACACAAAACATTTACAAATATAATGGTATAATATTTTTTTTAAACATTGTGAATGAATATGCCTTTTCATACTTCATAATATGTCCATATATCATTAAAATCTGTTTTAAGAACATGTACTCAAAATATTTTTCCTTCTTTACCAAACATACCATGACATTATTAATAGTCAAACAGACAAGGGAGAAGGGCTACGTAAAGGCCTTGATTTTGTTGTTCTGAGCACATGCAATGTGTCTGACGTAAAACAAATGTTTGACTTCCACACAAAATTACTTATTTTATTATTTTAGGCTTAAGGGAGTGTGTAGGTCGCATACTTTATCGTAGAGCTATGAAAGTTATGTATTTAGATCTGCCTGCTCAAGACAAGTTCAGCGATGGCTTTGCCATGTCTGTGCCGTGAAGCAGTCGAGCTGGATACATCTTTCTGCCCTTTTGACGTAACATTGGAGTGAAGTGATATAAATTGATATAATGATGTAGCCGACCACCAGCAGGAGGCAATGCACGTTTATTCGACAGAGGACATTGACATGGTCCTAGGAAGCTCTAGATGTCTGTCTTCTGATTCATAAAACGGTGAGAAATCAACAAAATGTGTAATGTAAACATCTACATATATTTTTGTAAGTAATTCCAGTGCCCAATTTCGGGGGCTGTCAACTTAAGAGGTTAGGGAAAACCCGATTTTTAACAAGGTCGTGACCGTTAGGAAAAAAATCTAATGTTCCGCCTCGACCTAGCTCAAAATCTAGGCATTGGATAATAACTACAGCCTTCGTAAAGACTACAGCCTTCGTAAAGTGATCATTGAATTTGCCATGTTTCAGAGGTTACAAGTTTGTATGTGTAACAGTTTTTATTAAATGAATAATTTATTGCTCTCATGTGCCCAATCAAAACCAACTATGTGCAACTTTTTTTATAGCATTTCTGACCACGCTAATATCTTTTTCATCTGAATCTCAGGAGTTCTAAAACCGGGTACAGCAACTCGGTTGCTCAACAACTCAGCATCACAAGCCTTCTCACACTCTTATCCCTTGATGTGTCACTGTTGTCGCTTTGGTGTGATAGTGATGGCATTGGGCTACAATAGGTTGTGTAAGCTGTGTGGTTGTTTTACAACAAAAAAAGTCAAATAGGTGGTAAAACATCAACAACACACAGCTTGCTTGTGTGACCTGTGTGTAGTCAAAATAAAATGCAATGCTTGCTAACACGTTTAGTTGCGTCAGTGGTTCCCAACCAGGGGTACTAGGACCCCTGGGGGTAATTGGCCTAACCACAAGGGGGTACTTGTACTCATGAGACCATAGACTTACTAGTAAAATGCACATTAGGGGGTACTTCAGGGGTACTCCGGGCAGTCTTAAATTCAGTTAGTGTTACACTAACCGAAAAAGGGTGGGAACCACTGAGCTACATGATAAAATTTGTCTGTTTTCAACAAATCAACTGTTTGAGATGGTTGTCTTTTAACCAAGCAAGATAAACAAATGTTCAATCAGCACTGAGTGAATGAACAAAAAAAACGTTTTGGAACAAATGCTTCCTATCATCACCAGAGTGTCCATTTAAATAGACTGTCAAGTTAACATGTTTACGACTGGGTTTGTAGCGTAATGGTTAGCGTTACCACCTAGGGCTCTACATTTTCTCATTTATAGTTTGACAGGCACACACACACACACCACACACACACACCCACACACGTATTTACATTTATTAGGTGGCTCTTAAAAGAGCCTTTGGGTTCGTAGAGTGGCAGACAAGTGACTGAGTGTGGTGGTGTATACTACTGTGTGCGTCTTGCTAGAACGGAGCAGAGACCTGGGCCAGTTTCCACAAAGCATCTCAGAAAGGGTCTTAGGAATCCTGTTAACCTGATTTAAGGCTAAATAAATCCCAGTTTAGAGTATGTTTTAGGATGATGTTAAGACACTGCCCAGACAAACTCTGAGCTAGGAGTAAAATCAATTCATAAAGGTTTCTCAGCTGGTAATCATGACAGTTTGAGGTACTGCCCAGGGCCCATATCCACTAAGCGTCTCAGAGTAGAAAATTGTTTGTAAGTGCTGAGAATAGAGCCATTTTATTCCTACTATTTTGGGTAAAAATAAAAACTAACCAAGTCAACAGATATTTAGGAGACCTCATGAGCTGTCCAAACCAGTTAAGAGTTACCATCAAGCATCTTAATAATATAATAATGCAGCAAGTCAATAGTTCCGGCACCACATACAGTTGTTTTCAGTTGTTAAAGTAATGTTTTAATATTTCTGTTTTGATATGATCAATACATAAATACTCTAGACCTACATACAACAGTATCTCTTGCGGTTTTGACAATGATTTCACAATGCTAATTTCCTATTACATTAAAATATGTAATGTGCAAAAATAAAGAATTGGCCCTTAACAGAAGTAGTGAACTATTAGAGAATAGGGTGTCATTTGGGACTCAGCCTATAATGAGAAGATTCTCATCAGCATCCTAGCAGCTTGCATTCAGAGCATCCTCACAGCTAATACTGATGACTGCTAATGTGAAATACTGATTTACAGCTCTGCTCGCTTCTGTGTATAATCAGGAATTAATATGTATTATAATAAAAAGAAGGAATGTTTCAGGGCCTTTATTCCTAATGGTACTCTTACCTTTAATAGGGAGTAGAATGCCATTTGGGACAAAGACAGAGCTTTCATTTTGTTAGCTGTTTACGACCCAAAACATGCACATTTTGTATGAATTAATACATTACATGCAAACACCACATGCAGAGCATGGAATTAGCATGCGACCATGCTTGGATATTGTGCTGAAACGCAACTGCTACAATAATGATGGGGTGTTGTTAAACCAACCGTTTTGTTGATGTTTTCATTACAGTCATTATTGTTGTTGACATGGCTTCTCTACATGTCTCATTTTCTAATTTTATCGATCATCGTTCTGTTCATCACTCTCTGGAGTGGCATTGTAAAATCACCATTTTGTTGATGTTGTTTCCATTATTGTTGTTTCTGTTGACATGGTGTCTCTGCTTGTCACGCTCTTCTGAAGCGATCGTGGCTCTGTTCATCACCATTTTGTTGTTGTTGTTATTGACATGATATCTCTGTTCATTTCTCTCTTCTTACAGCGGTTGTGATTCTGTTCACTGTTTTTTTGATGGCATTGTTGATATTGTTGTTGTTGTTGACACAGCATCCGTCCTTGTCTTCCTCCAGTGATCGTGGTTCTGTTCATCACCCTGCGGCGGAGCAAGAAGGAGCCCCTCATCATCTCAGAGGAGGACGTGCGTGAGAACGTGGTAACCTACGACGACGAGGGCGGCGGTGAAGAGGACACTGAGGCTTTCGACATTATTGCCCTGCGGAACCCCGCCGCCGCTGAAGAGCTCAAGTTCCGACGGGACGTCCGGCCGGAGTCGGCCCGACAATGTGGCAGGCTGGCGCGGGGCTGCCACAGTCCCCCAGAGCTGGACCAGGTGAATGTGCAGAAGTTTATTAAACAAAGACTGGTGGAGGCAGACATGGACACTGGTGGGCCTCCCTATGACTCCCTCCAGACCTATGCATACGAGGGTCAAGGGTCGCCCACAGGCTCCATCAGCTCTCTGGACTCCCCAGGAACACACTCAGAACAGGATTATAACTACCTGGATGACTGGGGGCCCGAATTTCAGAAACTGGCAGAACTCTACGGGGAGGATATGGATGTGGCAGAGTTGGATGTAGCGATTGCAGTGACAGTGGCGACCTAGACTCTCAACGTCTGTCACAACTTCTGTTAAACTAATCGTCTCTCTCTCTCAATCCTCCTCCTCAAATAATTTTAAAACAATGAAACAGAAATGCTTTTGAACTCATTCCAGCTGATCTACTTTTACTGTTGAATAACTGACTGCCCCTTTTTTCAGTTTTCCTTTTGGATCATGGGTCTAATATGCAGAAGAATTTAATCAGATTTCGTGGATGGAAAAATATTAAGGATTAACGGAAAAAGGAAAATATTTTCCCTGGTGTATATTTTTTATTGCTCAATAAAGTCCTGAATTCCATATGAGTGGATATATGTGAAACGGAGTGTCAACTTTTTTTCTGAAGATCCACTGAGTAAGGGTTATCTTACACTCTTAAATTTTGTAATGGTAGTAGTATCATACAAAAATAAAAAAACAGAAATGTTTCCAGGACCAGAATTGAATAGCCATGCTGTAGGGTTTTAAGCCTTTTTTGCATATTTCCCAGGGTGCCTTTCGAGTGCATTTTAAAGTTACCAGTACCACCCATAAATCTGTTTGCTAGTGCCAGAGAAATGCTTGTTGGACTAATTCATTTTTTTCCCTGTTGCCTTTAACAAGTGAAGTTCTAAATGGATATATTGACATTTAAATTGTATTCATGAAGACAATTCATATTTCATAAGGCCTGCTTTTAAGGGCCCGTTTTTACCCTAATATAGTGGCCTAAAACTCATGGTTGACAGGCCACATCAGGCCAGTAAGTCACATTATACTGAATTGTAAAGTGGTAAGTAATTCCTATTGGAAAGGGGATGGCCAACATTTGGAAATGTAATATACCCGTAACCTCCATTCACAATGACTGCCAGGGTTCGGACGACCAGGATATGAGACTACCCTAAACAACTAACCTGGAACAATCATTTCAGTAAGGGGTTCAATAAGTCCAAGTAACACATTGGAATAGTATAGAAAAATGTAGGTTATTTATATTTGAGTAGTATAAGATTATTAATCAATCAATATAAATGTAAAAATCAAGATATTGAAACAAACAGTTCTAAATATCAGCCTGCAGTAGAGCATGCTGTGATATATGATAATGATGGGTGTAGTTTTGGTTTAACTCTGGTTTTTAACACAAATACTGAGGTTATTTTACACCATTGAATGTTAATTTAACTCTTGAATCGAAGGCTGACCCTATTTAGTCAACTGCTCGATTGTTTAGTTGACCAAAATTGTTTTAATTGACCAGAAGCATATCTCTCTCTCTCTCTCTCTATATATATATATATATATATATATAGAGAGAGAGAGAGAGAGAGAGAGAGAGAGAGAGAGAGAGAGAGAGAGAGATTTGCCACCTTTTTTATCAAAATGCGTTTTTTTGGCAGAAAAGCCCTCTCGAACATGTGACCTAACATGTGCCTTAATGTGCCTTAATAACAAACTTGAATGCTGTCTGTAAATACGAATAGAGTCCAATTGGTTTAGCCACAGAATAAGGTAGCAACCTTTCCGCTAGCCGTGATTGGCGGAGAGAATGAGTGGGCTGGACATGACGAGAGATGAGTTTGATTTGGTCTGCCTTATAACACGCATCTGTCTATTTGAGTTAGTCAATATGTCTAGGTACAAAAATGGCTCCAACAGAGATGGTCGCTTCGCGTTCTTAGGAAACTATGCAGTATTTTGTTTTTTTAATGTATTATTTGTTCTTACATTGTTACCCCATGAAATCTTAAGTCCTATTACGTGCAGCCGGGAAGAACTATTGGACATAAGAGCAACGTCAACTTACCAACATTACGACCAGCAATACAACTTTCCTGAAGCGGATCCTCTGTTTGGACCACCACCCAGGACAATGGACCTAATGCCAGAAACTGACCCAAAACAACGGCACCGCAGAAGGGGCAGACGGAGCTGCCTCCTGATCAGGCTCCGTAGACGTGCACATCACTGACCGCTCCTGAGTATACTACTCGCCAATGTCCAGTCTCTTGACAACAAGGTAGACAAAATTCGAGCAAGAGTTGCCTTCCATAGAGACATCAGAGATTGTAACAGTCTATGTTTTCACAGAAACATGGCTCTCTCGGGATATGTTGTTGGAATTGGTTCAGCCACCAGGCTTCTCCATGCATCGTGCAAACAAATACAAACATCTCTCTGGGAAAAGGAAGAGCGGGGGTGTATGCTTTATGATTAACGATTCATTGTGCAATCATAACAACATACAGGAACTCAAGTCCTTCTGCTCAAATGACCTAGAATTCTTTACAATCAAATTCCGGCCATTTTACCTACCAAGAGAGTTCTCATCATTTATAGTCATAGCTGTGTACATTCACCCTCTAGCGAACACCAAGACGGCCCTCAAGGAACTTCACTGGACCCTATGTAAACCAGAAACCATATCTCCGGAGGCTGTGTTTATTGTAGCTGGGGATTTCAGCAAAGAGAATTTGAGAACAAGGCAGCCTAAATTCTGTCAGCATATTGATTGCACGACTCGCAGGGCTAATACTCTCGATCACTGCTACTCTAACTTCTGCGATGCATACAAGATCTCCCCCGCCCTCCTTTCGGCAAATCAAACCACGACGCCATCTTGCTCGTTCCGTCTTATAGGCGGAAATTCTAACAGGATGTATCGGTGAGGAGAACCATTCAACACTGGTCTGACCAATCGGAAGCCACGCTTCAAGATTGTTTTGATCACGCAGACTGGAATACAGTGAGGGAAAGAAGTATTTGATCCCCTGCTAATTTTGTAAGTTTGCCCACTGACAAAGAAATGATCAGTCTATAATTTTAATGGTAGGTTTATTTGAACAGTGAGAGACAGAATAGCAACAACAAAAATCCAGAAAAATGCATGTCAAAAATGTTATAAATTGATTTGCATTTTAATGAGGGAAATAAGTATTTGACCCCTCTGCAAAACATGACTTGGAGGCAAAACCCTTGTTGGCAATCACAGAGGTAAGACATTTCTTGTAGTTGGCCACCAGGTTTTCACACATCTCAGGAGGGATTTTGTCCCACTCCTCTTTGCAGATCTTCTCCAAGTCATTAAGGTTTCGAGGCTGACGTTTGGCAACTCGAACCTTCAGCTCCCTCCACAGATTTTCTATGGAATTAAGGACTGGAGACCGGCTAGGCCACCCCAGGACCTTAATGTGATTCTTCTTGAGCCACTCCTTTGTTGCCTTGGCCATATGTTTTGGGTCATTGTCATGCTGGAATACCCATCCACAACCCATTTTCAATGACCTGGCTGAGGGAAGGAGGCTCTCACCCAATATTTGATTGTACATGGCCTCGTCCCTTTGATGCGCTGAAGTTGTCCTGTCCCCTTACCAGAAAAACACCCCCAAAGCATAATGTTACCACCTCCATGTTTGACGGTGGGGATGGTATTCTTGGGGTCATAGGCAGCATTCCTCCTCCTCCAAACATGGCAAGTTGATGCCAAAGACCTCCATTTTGGTCTCATCTGACCACTTTCACCCAGTTGTCCACTGAATCATTCAGATGTTCATTGGCAAACTTCAGACAGGCATGTACAGTGCCTTGCGAAAGTATTCGGCCCCCTTGAACTTTGCGACCTTTTGCCACATTTCAGGCTTCAAACATAAAGACATAAAAGTGTATTTTTTTTGTGAAAAATCAACAACAAGTGGGACACAATCATGAAGTGGAACAACATTTATTGGATATTTCAAACTTTAACAAATCAAAAACTGATTATTTTTTTTTGGTGCTGGTAGTATTTATATTTAAGTGCAGGTGGTCCACAATACTTTTGAGCTAATATTCTATGCAAGGAACAGGAGATCAAGCAGTAGACAATTTGAGGTGCCGGTACACAGGTCTGGTGAGCTCTCTTGAGCAAATAGCCTACAGCTATGTCTGTCCTGAGCTCACTGGTGTGGCAAACTCTGAATGCACAGAATAATGAGGGCCCAAGTTATTAGTTGGTACAATGTTTCAAGTTCGTTGCAGACAGGCCAAGCGTAGCTAATGTGATTGATAGCATATTTATTTTTATCAGTATATATGGAAAAATACACGTTTAAAATAAGAACAGACAACTTTCGTTTGACCAAGATTGTTTTTAGTCCTGGGACAGTCCTACTTGAATCAACACTTCAAATGTTACACTGAATAATCAACACTATTGAACACTGGCACATTTGCTGTGTGCTATGAAAGAGACACATCTGCAGGCTTCCATATATTTCAAGAACCTTTTAGAATTCTGAAGACCCGTAAATACCACCTCAAGAACACCACATATAACAAAAGTGTATTTATCTGGAAAGAGTTCTACAAGGAACCTTATGAGATGAGGATGAACCATTTAAGAAGCTTTTATTTTTTTGGTGTAGAACCGAGTTTACGCAAAGCTTTACATACTTAAGGCACAACGAGTTATATTGAACCATCACTTGCACTTTAATAAACATTCGAAAGTGTAATATTTTCTATCATTTCAGGTTTATCTATTTTAAACAACCACTTAAACTGGTCACGTGTGACACCCCACAAAACAATGAACATATACTTTCACGCTTTCCCTCAACACATTTTATCATTAGGGCGAACTATTCCTTTCATCTATTTTACACCATAGACAGCAACCATGATTCTTCTTAAAAGGGATATTGATTTCAAAACAGCCACTGAGTTTTTCTTCCAGTAGTAATTCATATAGCCTTCATAAAGCCTTCATAAACTCTATGAAAAATGTTTTACAAATGATCTATAACCATATATCATGCTTTTAAAAGGTTTAAAAGTGTGGCATAATTATGTGACACCACCAATGTCAAATGTGACATACACCTGTGCTTTATAAAGGGTGGCATAAGCACCGCTTAAGCTAGAGAATATTTCTTGCATTGGATCCGTATCAATCCACTGCATCCATCTATGTAACACTCCCGCATCAGCTGTGAAAAATGACAGAGCGAGAGCTATGTTTGTTAGACCATGAATCAGTCTTCTCTCAAATCGTCTGTAGCAGTTTGGCCTTCAATGTTTTATTACAGACAGAAATACTCCTCAGTTTCATCTGCTGTCCGGGTGGCTGGTCTCAGATAATTCTGCAGGTGAAGAAGGAGATCCTGGGCTGGCTTGGTTCCAAACTGGTCCGCAGTTGTGAGGCCGATTGGACGTACTGCCAAATTCTCTTGGAAACAGTTTATGATAGAGCAATTAACATTCAATTATCTGGCAACAGCTCTAGTGGACATCCCTGTAGTCAGCATGCATATTGTACGCTCCCTCAAAACTTTTTTTATTTGTATTGTCCCCAGCACAAGGTGCACCTGTGTAATGATCATGCTGTTTAATCAGCTTTCTGATATGCCACACCTGTCAGGTGAATGGAGTATCTTGACAAAAGATAAATACTCACTAACAGGGATGTAAACGCATTTGTGCACAACATTTGAGAGAAATTCACTTTCGGTATGTATGGAACATTCCTGTGATCTTTATTTCAGCTCATGAAAATGTTGCGTTTATATTTTCGTTCAGTATATTATGAACCCTCTATGGAGAGATGAGACTATCATGAAAATAAGGTATTTATGCTTTTTATTTGGAATAAATGTAAAAAAAAATCAAACAACCTGTTTTCGCTTCGCCATTATGGGGTATTGTGTAAAAAACAAATGTGTTGTTATTTAATCCATTTTAGAATAAGGCTGTAATGTAACAACATTGAAATTGAAGGGGTCTGAATACTTTACGAATTTACTGTCTAAGAAAGATGACATGTATTTATCAATTTTTGTCACTAAACAGCCTCCATATATATTGCCTTCGGAAAGTAATCCGACCCATTGACTTTTTCCACATTTTGTTACGTTACAGCCTTATTCTAAAATGGATTCATTAACAAAACATTTTTTTTTACATAAATAAAAAAGAATCCTTGTCAATCTACACACAACACCCATTTTTTGCAAACGGAAATACCTTATTTACATAAGTATTCAGACCCTTTTCTATGAGCCTCGAAATTGAGCTCAGGTGCATCCTGTTTCCATTTATCATCCTTGAGATGTTTCTACAACTTGGTTGGAGTCCACCAGTAGTAAATTCAATTGATTGGACATGGTTTGGAAAGGCACACACCTGTCTATATAAGGTCCCACAGTTGACAGTGCATGTCATAGCAAAAACCAAGCCATGGGGTTGAAGGAATTGTATGTAGAGCTCAGACGCAGGATTGTGTCGGGGCACAGATCTGGGGAAGGGTACCAAAAAATGTCTGCAGCATTGAAGGTTCCTAAGAACACCGTGGCCTCCATCATTCTTAAATGGTTTGGAAACACCAAGACTCTTCCTACAGCAAGCTGCCTGGCCAAACTGAGCAATCGGGGGAGAAGAGCCTTGGTCAGGGAGGTGACCATGAACCCGATAATCACTCTGACAGAGCTCTAGAGAACCTTCCAGAAGGACAACCATCTCTGCAGCACTCGACCAATCAGACCTTTATGGTGGCCTGACGAAAGCCACTCCTTAGTGAAAGGCACATGACAGCCTGCTTGGAGTTTGCCAAAAGGCAAATAATGGACTCAGACCATAAGAAACAAGATTCTCCGGTCTGACGAAATCCAAGATTGAACTCTTTGGCCTGAATGCCAAGTGTAATGTCTGGAAGAAACCTGGCACCATCACTACGGTGAAGCATGGTGGTGGGAGCATCATGCTGTGTGGATTTTTCAGTGCCAGAGACTGGGAGACTAGTCAGGGTCAAGGGAAAGATGAACGGAGCAAAGTACAGAGAGATCCTTGATGAAAACCTGCTCCGGATCACTCAGGACCTCAGACTGTGGCGAAGATTCAACTTCCAACAGGACGATTACCTCAAGCACACAGCCAAGACAACACAGGAGTGGCTTCAGGACAAGTCTCTGAATGTCCTTGAGTGGCCAGCCAGAGCCCGGTCTTGAACCTGAATAGCTGTGCAGCGACGCTTCCCATCCAACCTGACAGAGCTTGAAAGGATCTGCAGAGAAGAATGGGAGAAACTCTACAAATACAGATGTGCCTTTCTTGCAGTGTCATACCCAGGAAGACTGGAGGCTATAAAATCTGCCAAAGGTGCTTCAACAAAGTACTGAGTAAAGGGTCTGAATATTTATGTAAATATGTTATTTCAGTTTATTTTTTGTCAGTATTGTGTATCGTGTGTAGATTGATGAGGGGGGGAAAACAATTTAATCAATTTTAGAAGGATGTACTGTAACAAAATGTGGAAAAAGTCAAGTGGTCTGAATACTTTCCGAATGAGGGTAAGAATCGACTGTCCTCAGTTGTAACACTCAATACCGAGTTCCAGACTGCCTCTAGAAGCAACGTTAGCACAAGAACTGTTCGTCGGGAGCTTCATGAAATGGGTTTCCATGGCCGTGAAGTCCGCACACTAGCCTAAGATCACCATGCGCAATGCCAAGCATTGGATGGAGCGATGTTAAGGTTGCCGCCATTGGACTCTGGAGCAGTGGAAATACGTTCTCTGGAGTGATGAATCACGCTTCACCAACTGGTAGTCCGACAGACGAATCTGGGCTTGGCAGATGCCAGGATATTGCTACCTGCCCCAATGCATAGTGCCAAAGGTAAAGTTTGGTGGAGGAGGAATAATGGTCTGGGGCTGTTTTTCATGGTTTGGGCTAGGTCCCTTCGTTCCAGTGAAGGTAAATCTTAAATCTTAACTATTTTTAACTTAACTACTTTTCAAGATCAGTGTGGAAGAACTTGACTGTTCTGCACAGAGCCCTGACATCAACCCCATCGAACACCTTTGGGATGAACTGGAACGCAGACTGTGAGCCAGGCCTAATCGCCGTCACATCAGTGCTCAACCTCATTAATGCTCTAGTGTCTGAATGGAAGCAAGTTCCTGCAGCAATGTTCCAACATCTTGCGGAAAGCCTACCCAGAAGAATGGCGGCTGTTATAGTCAAAGAGGGGTCAACTTCATATTAATGCCCATGATTTTAGAATGAGACGATCGATGAGCAGGTGTCCACATACTTTTGGTCATGTAGTGTATGTGACCTTGTAAGAACAGTGTCATACGATATAAGGCATTTATGTATGTGTTATACATTACCAAAGTGGTCTTACATTAAATTAAGTACAACGTCATGCGATATAGTCTATATGGATGTGTTATGAATGACCAAAGGTGTCTCACTTCAAAGTATTAAAGGACACTACATGAATTACAGGACACTACATGGATCCACATGTAAATGTATGGTGTGAGAGATATTTAAATTGCTTGATGGACCTGCAAAGCTTGCGTTTGTTTGTGTGTGTGTGTCAGAATCTACATGATTTAGAATTGTCCAACATGATACTTCCGCAGGAAACGTGGGCTTGATAACAACCTGTTACAATGGTGCCAACATTTTGAGTGTGTAAATGTGTCAAAGACCTGTATGGGGCCAAACTCTCACGGTAAGGCAAATCTTTGTTGCGTCTGTGTTTGTGTACTGACTGAGCAACATGTAACTTGGTTTCAGAAGAAAGACTTTCAATTTCTTTAGTTTGGGGGCTTTCATCAAGGTAAGTGTTTCTTGGTGTGATGTCTTCCCCAAGCTATTGCAAACACTGCACACGTGGCCTTAGTGGGAGTGAACATAGAATTCTATAGGAGTGACCTTACCGAGTAATGTATTTGTCATCATCATTACTTAAAGTAAGTGGTACGCTGTTCAGCTAAAATAGAGTAAACACCTTTAATCAATATAATTACATTTGACATGATCACTTTGTGCTGAGTCCCATAGGGCGGAGCACAATTGTCCCAGCGTCTTTAGGGTTTGGCCGGGGTAGGCTGTCATTGTAAATAAGTAAATAAGAATTTGTTCTTAACCGACTTGTCTAGTTAAATAGAAGTACGAACCTGTCACACACTGAAGACCGATAGGTTAGCCAAACATGCAAACATGTTTATAATAGATACAAAGGCTGTTAAAATAGTGTATTAGTGCTTCTAGAAAGGGGTGTATACTGTGTATTTAGCCTGGCGAAGCCGTTTTATGCGTTGACTGAATGGAAGCTGGTCTTATGAGTCCTCACTCTCTGTGACTGAGTCAAGACCCAGTCCAAATGTATCTGATACCGAGATAAGACAGAGACACTCAATATGTGGTCTAGAGACTGGATTTGTGTAATACAAAACTGCTAACGATGACGATTTCTATTTGCAGGTGAAATCTCTTGAAAAATATCCTTTTGAAATATCATCACGTGAAGTGTTCCAAAACCACATGATTTTGCATGGGAAACGTTATATGATCATGTGAAAATCCACATGCATAACTTAGCAATGTCACATGTTAATTCATGTGTTTTTTCAATAAGGGATGGCTGCTACTAAGACACTGACAGGGTCTGGATGAAGGGATGGGAGACGGATGAATATTACAGACTCACTCTTTATCTCCTCACATCTCCTCTCTCTCTCCTTCTCTCTAATGCTCTCTATCTCTATCTTTTGATACGTCCCTTACTCCCTCTCTGTTGCTATCTCTACCTACAGTTGCTATCTCTACCTACAATCTCTCTCTCTCTCTCTCTCTCTCTCTCTCTCTCTCTCTCTCTCTCTTGCATTCTCTCTCGCTTTCTGAAGCTTTCTCTCTCACTTTCTCTCTCTCTCCCTTTCACTTGCTACTGTATCTCTCCTTCTCTTCTCTGTTATCTGTCTTTTCTCCTGAAATTCACAGATACAGCATTGAAGACACGCGAGTCACGTTTTTGTGGAATATCACAGTTTTTCTCAATTGCTAAAACACCATTTCTGAAACCTTGCTCCATTTCCTGAAAACATTAAACACAAAACCTCATCTTCAAGCACTATTTACATAACCTCTGACTCCTCTTGCAAAATGAAACATTCGCCTCAAAACATTTTTACCTGTGTTCAAAATCAAACACTGCTCTCAAATCATAAACAGTGATCAAAAATAATATACACTCTCAAGCAGTCAGTAAACAATACACCGAAAAATAGAAAACACATTGTTCAAAACATACAATTCTCAGGGAGAAGTACATTTATAATTTAAAAAAATCCATCATTGTCTTTTGATGAACAAAAACATGCTTTATCATAGTAGCTCAAAATTTATCAGAAATTACTACTCTGCTTTGCTCTTTGCAATTTTGTTTTTTGTTCTTCCTCCTCCTTGCACCCCTATTTTTACAGTACTGTACCCTGCATCTCACAAACTTGTCCTTTGTCTCTGTGATACTATAATTCTTGTTCTTTGTTGATATGAATCTGCAACCAGTCCAAATCTATTGAGCAGTCAGTACTGTTAATAAATAGAAAGCACAATGTTCAGGGCCATACAATTTGTCCATTGCACTGTATACTGCCTACAATGCACTGTACTACAGTATCAGTTCTCAGACTTTCTCCTTCCCACCTTCAACAACCTGTTTGCTCTCTGAACTGGCTTATGTTGGTTGTGTCACATCATTTGAAACAGGTTAAATCAATTTTGAGTGGTTGTGTTCAATCAATGACATATGTTCTCTATTTGTATTTGATTGTTGCCACTTGTGTTGACCAGTATGGATGACATGTGCATTAGAGTGCAGAATGTGTTTTGAGAATTAAAATGTGTTTAGAGTTTTGCTGAAAAGTCTAAGTGAGATCTGCAAATTGTGTTTTACCATGTGAAATGGTTTAAGGTATTGACAACAGACTGCATAATTAGCTAAATAGCAACTGAGAACTGTGTTCAGCCAATGGGTTTTAGTGTTTTAGCAATTGAGAAAAACTGTAAAACATACAATCTACTTGCAGTGAAGCCCCTCAACATTTTCATTACATTTTCATCTAGCAGACTCCCACCCAGATCGATCCACAGAAGAAACCAGGGTCAACGCCCTGCTCAAGGGCACGTCGACAGATCTCCCACAAGGTCAAAAACGGGGACCCGAACAAGCGACCGATCAGCCACCAGCCAAAGCTCCCAACCGCGAGGCCACCAGCCCTCCAAGATCCTCCCCACAGTTCCCAGAGAGCTGACCCTCAACCATCCGGGACTCTCCCCCACAGTTCTCCCACCGGGAGAAAACAATAATCCCCCGATGTGAGTCACATTGGTGTTAAAATATTGGGACATGGTTAGATTAGAAAGCTTTGAGTTACTGGACGTTGGTTTGGAGCAGAGTATCACTATCTCCCATTAACGTATGTGTGTGTGTGTGAGTGTGTGTGTTTGCATCTGCTTGTACATGTGTGTCTTTGCATGTCTTTGTGTATGTGTTTATGTGTGTGCTTCCCTGTGCCCCAGATAATGTCCAAGTCAATGGTTTCCAGTGTCACTTGCCAGGAAATCACTTGCCAGCTCTAATTGATGTAGTTGTGCAATCAACACATTTCAAAACGTCTAATTTCCTCCATCCACCACCGTCTGTGTGTGTGTGTGCGCGTGGGTGGGTGTGCACGCTCACCTGTGCGTGCCTGCGTGTGTGTGATCTTTACACTTACACTCAAGCCTAAAATACAGTGCAGAGGATAAATCTAGTAAAGAAAAGAACAGTCTTGTAGTTTATATGAGGGGACATCTTTCAAACATGACTGGCATAACTCATCTCCCATCAATTACAGTTTGCAGTTGAGAAACAATCTTAATATCATATTTAATCGATTGTAATACGACAAGGTTTGTGGAGACATTGTGCTTTGAATTGTGTTTGTGTGCAGAGGTAACATAACATGGAAAATGGCACTTTATAACATTTTAGTGTCAGTTGTAAATCTCTGCACATCATAGATTTATGTTGCACCAGATTTCTATGACAAGGAGTAGGTTGAGGCTGTGTCCCAAATTGTACCCTGTAGACCTTTTGCACAACATATCAAAGCCCACTTCGGTTCAACATCCTACCCTATACATAGCTTCCTGTCTCGATTGCGTGCTGTCAGCCTGATTCGAGGCATACTAGCCTCGAAGTCGTTCAGTTAGTGATTTTCTGTGTTCTGTGTCTTTTTTTGTCTCTTTAGCTAGCAAACGTTAGCTACCAGTACCTAGCTAACGTTAGTTACCAGTACCTAGCTAACGTTAGCTACCAGTACCTAGCTAACGTTAGCTACCAGTACCTAGCTAACGTGAGTGCTAACGACGTTAACGTTATTAGTTGGTGCGGCATCTTTATTGAAAGTTAGGAAATTAAGAAGATTTCATTGAACCTTCTAGTGAGCTTTGACATCTGAAGAAGAGAGCAGTACCTTTGCTATTCCAGTGGAATAACTACCATGTCCAAGACATCCTCATGTCACTGATGGGAAGCATCAACTGCATCTGGGCTGTGGCTTGCCTTTTCACAGAACTACCAATGTGGGCCTCTTGTGAAGCCGTGGGCCAAGGAGCAATGAGCTACTACTGCAATGCATCTTTCCTTTTTTTCCTGTGACCATCCACATTGTCTAACACCCCGTAATCTATTTATAGATAATACACACCTCTGCATATACTCCAAACAAAATGCTATAGAGTTTTTATTTAGTCACAAGAGAACAGAAAAATGTAACTGCATTGATGTAAATTATTAATTAATGAATTGCACAGACAGATTTGTTCGTTTGTTTCTCTTTCATTAATTGAAAGATAAAGGAGCCTGTCCCTTTATTTAGTTATTTAGTCTTTCCTGCCTAAGAACTTTTGCATGTACACATAAATAGTACCAGTCACCCTTCTCTCTAATTAGTGAGAACACCACTGGGTCTCTATGTATTCTCTCACCTGAAGAGACTACGTGAAGCTGGTCTTCTTCACTGAGCACAAATGTGCAGCCCTGAAAGTTGCTCTCCAGTCTGTAGTCATCCAGGAGCAGTGAAGGGATGTGTGGTGTCTCCTTATGGTGAACTACGTATCGCGTTTTGATTGGAGGCTGCTGTTAAGACAGGAGGCTCCCCACCTGTCGCTTTCCAAAATGGGAGTCGACTAAAAGCTTTTCCGCAGACATCCCCATGCTGCAGATCAATGGCTTGGATAGAGGGTCAAAGTTCTTGTATGCCTCTTCTATCTGGAGAACTGAGAGGTCAGGGAGCGGTCCGAGAAGGGCGCTGTAGAGTGTACTTCTGCAAAGCAAAGCAGCCACTGTGGTTAGCCAATCTAAACAATGTACTAGAAACCACCTGAAATTAAATCATTTTATACAGTCAAAGTGTAATAGCACATGACCAGCTACTACCTACTATTCTGGCTATTAGGGAATACTCAACTAATCCCTCCTGCCATGCGCTTTTTGGTGGGCTTGGTGATGGTCATTTTGCCTATGGGCCCAGGTTGCAGACCCTGTAAAAAGACAAGAGCACTATTCTAAATCTAATCATGAGACAATTTAAGTTTTCATTAAATCATTTATTAGCATTACGATGTGATTATAATCATTTGATGTTGATATGTGGTATAGCTTTTAAAAGATAGCACAGTCCTTGGCTTATGGCACTGCTGCTTGGCCTCTGTGCAGCTGTGCACAGGTGGGACAACTGGTGTTCCCATCTGTGAATAGTGTGCAGACTGGAATAGCAATGCAACTGTGTGGTTGCATAATGCAGTGCCAGCAACACACGAACAGTGATGTTGTGTCATTGTTACTGGCTCAGAGGGCTTCAGTACAACCTACGTGGGGATATACAAAGAAAATGATTAGACTATAAAATCACTCAACATGTGTCATGACCAGCAAACAGAAGTGACTGGCGCAACATGCAATAGCCACTTAAGTTCATTACAGCAACAAGGGTTTAAACTTTTCCATTAAGAGTATATGCCCTTGTTTAAATGTAATCTAATGCGTCCAACATAACAAAGTTTACATAAACAGCAAGGAAGACGATTGAACAATTACTACACTAAGAATGGTTTCATAGACATGGGTTAAGCCTAGTCCTAGACTAAGCAATGCCTCTTAATGCAGATATCCATTGAAAGGAACTTCTTAGTCTAAGACTAGGCTTAATCTCTGACTGTGTAAACGGCATGTAGTGTGTCGCAAACAGCTGAAATGTCACCTTACACTCAAACTGTGTGGCTTCTCATTTTTCCTCATGGACCTGTAGCAGCAAGCCCTTATGCTGACCTCTCCTGTGACTTTGTCCCTGTTCGAAACTATTTGGAATATAAAGAATGAGCAATCGTAATGTTAGCTAGCTACTGTAAAAGGCATGTTTTAAACTATGTTATTGCTTTGAGTAAACATCTTGTCTGGTCTGATAGGCAACTTTTCTATTTTATTTAACCTTAATTTAACTAGGCAAGTCAGTTAAGAACAAATTCTTATTTACAATGATGGCCTACGGCCTACCAAACAACTTGGCTATACTTACCTTCATAGTTCAAAGGTAACTGGTGACAAAGTTTGAATCCTTTTTCCAACTTGGAGGTCGGTGCTTTGCTATTTGTCTTGGCCAGACAATGTACATCAGTCACTGCTAGTGTACTGTATGGGGAAAAGAGGGAAATTTCACTGATTCCAGAGCATTGCCTGTATATTTGATTAAAGTTGTTGCATGTGTGTGTGTTTTTGTGTGAGTATTGTGTTTTTAAGTACTGTACGTGTGTGTGTGGGAGCACCTACCTGCCTTCGAGTGTACACGTGTGTGCATGTCCTCACGGAGAACGGTGGTTGCGTAACACTTGGCCTTAAGAGTCAATACTGAGAGGCCTTTCATGGCATTTGAGGTCAGAGGCTCCCCAGAGGACTGCACACAGCCTGCCAGGCATCACGGACGGAGGGTATACTGTAAATATGATTGAAGGAGGGCCTATCTTTGCATACTCTGAATTTTCATGAGTCTTCAAAGTGTCTGAAGGTGAAATGGAATTAAAAACATCAAAGAACTAAGCCCCTCTTCAAAAGTCAATCCACTACCATTAGAGAGAAGTTGTTGTGTTGAAACGTAAAGAAGTAGACGTTGTGTTTTTGCAGTGGGAAAAGTCATGAGTTATGAAAAGTTTTTTATGCTGACATTTCACTCCACGAAGAAAGTGGGAAAGTTCCTTATTGACCAGGGGTTGTGTCACATAGAAATAGAATTACATATGCCTTGATTCTAATTCTACATTATGTGTTGCCGTTCAATGTTATTATGTATTACCATACAGACATCTTGGCTTAGTCAAAGGCCTTGGAACTGTGGTCAAGAATATTCACGGATGCATGCACAAGCACGCACACACAAACACCGTTCATATACATCTACTCTTCATTAAATATTTATATCCATCTACAAATGAATTTGTTTCTATACAACAAGAAAATCAGCATGTACACCCTTTGACTAGAGCACATCCACTATGACAATAATCTCCATAAAAACTCCCCCAAAAATAAATGACTGTGAGATATGAGAGGCTCAGAATGCCTCTGTCAGCTAGATGGATAACCTAGAAATGTTGTAAATTTGGGCTCTCACAGCTCTGAACTCTCACCAACATTGCTGACTGTATGCTGCTCTAAGTTCTGCATCCCAAATGACACCCTATTCCCTATATAGTGCTATAATTTTGACCAGAGCCCTATTAAACAAAAAAACAAAGTTTTAAGCGAGAATAAGCATTGGTCTGAAGCTGCCATTTTAAATTCCAGGTCATAATGCAACAAAATAGGAAAAACGCCAAGGGGGGGGGGGGTGATTACTTTTGCAAGGCACTGTACACATACGTATACACTGCAGGTCAAAAGTTCTAGAACACCAACTCATTATAGGGTTTTTCTTTATTTTTACTATTTTATACATTGTAGAATAATAGTGAAGGCATCAACACTATGAAATGACACATATGGAATCATGTGGTAACCAAACAGGTGTTAAACAAATCAAAATATATTTGCTATTTGAGATTCTTCAAATAGTGACCCTTTGTCTTGATGACAGCTTTGCACACGCTTGGCATTTTCTCAACCAGCTTCACCTGGAATGCTTTTCCAAGTCTTGAAGGAGTTCCCACATATGCAGAGCACTTGTTGGCTACCTTTCCTTCACTCTGCGGTCCAACTCATCCCAAACCATCTCAATTGGGTTGAGGTCGGGTAATTGTGGAGGCCAAGTCATCTGATGCAGCACTCCATCACTCTCCTTCTTGGTCAAATAGCCCTTACACGGCCTGGAGGTGGGTCATTGTCCTGTTGAAAAACAAATGATAGTCCCACTAAGCCCAAACCAGATGGGATGGTGAATCGCTGCAGAATGCTGTGGTAGCCATGCTATTTAAGTGTGCCTTGAATTCTAAATAAATCACAGACAGTGTCACCAGCAAAGAAACCCCACACCATAACATCTCCTCCTCCATGCTTTATGGTGGGAAATACATTTGTGGAGATCATCTGTTCAGCCACACCGCGTCTCACAAAGACACAAATTCCACCAGTCTAATGTCCATTACTCGTGTTTCTTGGCCTAAGCAAGTCTCTTCTTCTTATAGTTGTCCTTTAGTAGTGGTTTCTTTGCAGCAATTCGACCATGAACGCCTGATTCACACAGTCTCCTCTGAACAGTTGATGTTGAGATGTGTCTGTTACTTGAACTCTGTGAAGCATTTATTTGGGCTGCAATTTCTGAGGTTGATAACTCTAATGAAATTATCCTCTGCAGCATAGATAACTCTGGGTCTTCCATTCCTGTGGCGGTCCTCATGAGAGACAGTTTTAGCTCTTGATGTTTTTTTTGCGACTGCACTTAAAGAAACTTCTTGTTTCTTCAAAGTTCTTGAAATGTTCTGTAATGATGGACTGTTGTTTCTCTTCGCTTATTTGATCTGTTCTTGCCAAAATATGGTCTTACCAAATAGGGCTATTTTCTGTATACCCCACCTACCTTGTCACAACACAGCTGATTGACTCAAATGCATTAAGAAGGAAAGAGATTCCACAAATTAACTTTTAAAAAGCACACCTGTTATTTGAAATGCATTCCAGGTGACTACCTCATGAAGCTAGTTTAGAGAATGCCAAGAGTGTGCAAAGTTGTCATCAAGGAAATGTGTGGCTATTTGAAGAATCTCTAATAGAAAAAATATTTTGATTTGTTTAACTACTACATGATTCCAAATGTGTTTTTTTGTAGCAGCGGTTTAGAGTACTTAAGTGTAAATACCTTAAAGTACTACTTCAGTAGTTTTTTTTGTGGTATCTGTACATTACCTTACTATGTAGTTATATTTATAAAGTATTTTTATCTGCACACTTTCTGGTTACCTGGAATATTTCTTTATTGTAGGCTACTTCCACCTTTAGTCTTAATCCAAATTTTAAGTACAGATCAACAATTTACATTGTTACATCATACAAAACAGAACGCAGGTATTAACAAGAAAATACTGAAAAATACAAAAAATATCAATGAATTAATAAATAAATTAACAATTCTAGTGCAAATGTAATCACTCTGAAAAGATCTTATTATGATTCAGGAAAAAGTTATTGTTGTTATTCACTAGGGTTAATGTTTTAATAAGATATCTAAATTCAATCAAAATATGTGTAATTTTGGTCTAGAATTGTTTATTTTTTGTTTGTGTATAAAGTATTTGGCAACAATAATAAAAATGCCCAATCATTTCAATGGTCTTGTTATCATTGCAATAGTAACATATTATACCTGTAACGGTTTCCGTCCTCTTCTGAGGAGGAGTAGGAAAGATCGGACCAATACACAGCGAGGTGTTCATCATTTTATTAAACTGAACTGAACACTACAATACAATACAATACAAAGTAAACAAAAAGAACAATCGAAACAGTTGTCTGATAACTAATACTAAGACAGAAAACAACTACCCACAACCCATAGTGGGAAAACAGGCTGCCTAAGTATGGTTCTCAATCAGAGACAACAACAGACAGCTGTTCCTGATTGAGAACCACCAAAAACAAAGAAATACAAAAACATAGAAAAAAGAACATAGAATGCCCACCCTAGTCACACCTAGTCACACCCTGGCCTAACTAAAATAGAGAATTAAAAGCCTCTATGGCCAGGGCGTGACAATACCCTTCATGTGAAAAACATGGGTAGTGTTTATAATGGTAAATAAGTATTTTGCAAGGTTTTCCTAAAATTCTGACACAAATTTACAGTCAAAGAACAAGTGAGACAGATTATCACCTTGTTTTTCACAGAAAACACAGATATCACAGATATGGCTTCCAGTTGAAGCTCGCATCCGCTACAAGACAATGGTGCTTGCCTACGGAGCTGTGAGGGGAACGGCACCTCAGTACCTCCAGGCTCTGATCAGGCCCTACACCCAAATAAGGGCACTGCGTTCATCCACCTCTGGCCTGCTCGCCTCCCTACCACTGAGGAAGTACAGTTCCCGCTCAGCCCAGTCAAAACTGTTCGCTGCTCTTGCTCCCCAATGGTGGAACAAACTCCCTCACGACGCCAGGACAGCGGAGTCAATCACCACCTTCCGGAGACACCTGAAACCCCACCTCTTTAAGGAATACTTAGGATAGGATAAAGTAATCCTTCTCACCCCCCCCCTTAAAATATTTAGATGCACTATTGTAAAGTGGCTGTTCCACTGGATGTCATAAGGTGAATGCACCAATTTGTAAGTCGCTCTGGATAAGAGCGTCTGCTAAATGACTTAAATGTAATGTAAAATGGTATAATAGAGATACATGAGTGCATAATAGAGATACATGAGGGTATAATAGAGATACATGAGGGTATAATAGAGATACATGAGTGCATAATAGGGATATATGAGTGCATAATAGAGATACATGAGGGTATAATAGAGATACATGAGGGTATAATAGAGATACATGAGTGCATAATAGAGATACATGAGTGCATAATAGGGATATATGAGTGTATAATAGAGATGCATAAGGGTATAATAGAGATACATGAGGGTATAATAGAGATACATGAGTGTATAACAAGGGATACATGAGTGTATAATAGAGATGCATGAGTATATAATAGACATACATGAGGGTATAATAGAGATACATGAAGTTATAATAGAGGACCTGAGCCCTAGGACCATGCCCCACGACTACCTGACATGATGACTCCTTGCTGTCCCAAGTTTACCTGGCCATGCTGCTGCTCCAGTTTCAACTGTTCTGTCTTACTATTATTTGACCATGCTGGTCATTTATGAACATTTGAACATCTTGGCCATGTTCTGTTATAATCGCCACCTGGCACAGCCAGAAGAGGACTGGCCACCCCACATAGCCTGGTTCCTCTCAAGGTTTCTTCCTAGGTTTTGGCCTTTCTAGGGAGTTTTTCCTAGCCACCGTGCTTCTACACCTGCATTTGCTTGCTGTTTGGGGTGTTAGGCTGGGTTTCTGTACAGCACTTTGAGATATCAGCTGATGTACGAAGGGCTATATATATTGTTTTATTTGATTTGATTTGATTTGAGATACATGAGGGTATTATTATTTTTTTTTATTTTTTTTTCACCTTTATTTAACCAGGTAGGCTAGTTGAGAACAAGTTCTCATTTGCAACTGTGACCTGGCCAAAATAAAGCATAGCAGTGTGAACAGACAACACAGAGTTACATTTTGAAAAGAAGGTCGACGACATCCGATCCTCGTTTGCTAAGTCAAACGACACCGCTGGTTCTGCTCACACTGCCCTACCCTGTGCTCTGACCTCTTTCTCCCCTCTCTCTCCAGATGAAATCTCGCGTCTTGTGACGGCCGGCCGCCCAACAACCTGCCCACTTGACCCTATCCCCTCCTCTCTTCTCCAGACCATTTCCGGAGACCTTCTCCCTTACCTCACCTCGCTCATCAACTCATCCCTGACCGCTGGCTACGTCCCTTCCGTCTTCAAGAGAGCGAGAGTTGCACCCCTTCTGAAAAAACCTACACTCGATCCCTCCGATGTCAACAACTACAGACCAGTATCCCTTCTTTCTTTTCTCTCCAAAACTCTTGAAACGTGCCGTCCTTGGCTAGCTCTCCCGCTATCTCTCTCAGAATGACCTTCTTGATCCAAATGAGTCAGGTTTCAAGACTAGTCATTCAACTGAGACTACTCTTCTCTGTATCACGGAGGCGCTCCGCACCGCTAAAGCTAACTCTCTCTCCTCTGCTCTCATCCTTCTAGACCTATCGGCTGCCTTCAATACTGTGAACCACCAGATCCTCCTCTCCACCCTCTCCGAGTTGTGCATCTCCGGCGCGGCCCACGCTTGGATTGCGTCCTACCTGACAGGTCGCTCCTACCAGGTGGCGTGGCGAGAATCTGTCTCCTCACCACGCGCTCTCACCACTGGTGTCCCCCAGGGCTCTGTTCTAGGCCCTCTCCTATTCTCGCTATACACCAAGTCACTTGGCTCTGTCATAACCTCACATGGTCTCTCCTGTCATTGCTATGCAGACGACACAAAATTAATCTTCTCCTTTCCCCCTTCTGATGACCAGGTGGCGAATCGCATCTCTGCATATCTGGCAGACATATCAGTGTGGATGACGGATCACCACCTCAAGCTGAACCTCGGCAAGACGGAGCTGCTCTTCCTTCCGGGGAAGGACTGCCCGTTCCATGATCTCGCCATCACGGTTGACAACTCCATTGTGTCCTCCTCCCAGAGCGCTAAGAACCTTGGCGTGATCCTGGACAACACCCTGTCGTTCTCAACTAACATCAAGGCGGTGGCCCGTTCCTGTAGGTTCATGCTCTACAACATCCGCAGAGTACGACCCTGCCTCACACAGGAAGCGGCGCAGGTCCTAATCCAGGCACTTGTCATCTCCCGTCTGGATTACTGCAACTCGCTGTTGGCTGGGCTCCCTGCCTGTGCCATTAAACCCCTACAACTCATCCAGAACGCCGCAGCCCGTCTGGTGTTCAACCTTACCAAGTTCTCTCACGTCATCCCGCTCCTCCGCTCTCTCCACTGGCTTCCAGTTGAAGCTCGCATCCGCTACAAGACCATGGTGCTTGCCTACGGAGCTGTGAGGGGAACGGCACCTCAGTACCTCCAGGCTCTGATCAGGCCCTACACCCAAATAAGGGCACTGCGTTCATCCACCTCTGGCCTGCTCGCCTCCCTACCACTGAGGAAGTACAGTTCCCGCTCAGCCCAGTCAAAACTGTTCGCTGCTCTTGCTCCCCAATGGTGGAACAAACTCCCTCACGACGCCAGGACAGCAGAGTCAATCACCACCTTCCGGAGACACCTGAAACCCCACCTCTTTAAGGAATACCTAGGATAGGATAAGTAATCCTTCTCACCCCCCCCCCCCTTTAAGATTTAGATGCACTATTGTAAAGTGACTGTTCCACTGGATGTCATAAGGTGAATGCACCAATTTGTAAGTCGCTCTGGATAAGAGCGTCTGCTAAATGACTGAAATGAAATGTAAAATGTATATCATCAATAGTCAAAAATGTGGATAACATAGAATTACATGGATATATCTTATGTAAAATTTTAAAGTGCACTTCTTTAACTTTGTTTGGTATACAATATTTGTAAAGCTTTAAGTGTCACGTTCATCATAACGAGGAGACCAAGGCGCAGCGTGAGATGAATACATTCTTCTTTATTAAACCGACGAACACCAAACAAACTAACATGACGCTATAACCACGAGTGCTGCTATGCAACTACACATAGACAATAACCCACAACATCAAAATGGAAAATGGCAAATTAAATGGATGCCCAATCAGAGACAACGCTAAACAGCTGTCTCTGATTGGGAACCAATTCAGGCCACCATAGACCTACATATACCTAGACATACCAAAACCCCATAGAATAAAAAAAAACAGACAAGACAAACTCACATACCACCCTCGTCACACCCTAACCTTACCAAAATAATAAAGAAAACAAAGATAACTAAGGTCAGGGCGTGACATAAACCATGCATTTTTCCCGACAATGTCAGGAATACGCATGTTCCAGAACAATGTTCCTCTCAGTGTAAGTTGGTTTTGTGAATGGAGAATTTGTCTTATATATTTATTACAACAAGATTTCTCAAGTAAGCCCACGCCTTCCAGTCTGAGTTCTGGATTAGTTTTGTGATCATTACCAAAGCTAAGATGAGTTTTTATTCGTGTAGTTAGACCACTGGGAAAGGCTTTGATCACAGGAATAAACTCTCTGAAAGGTATTGGAAACTCTTTCAATGTTATAAATTGTTCATATGTACGAATATTACCCATGTTGTCAAAAACATCAAGAACAATATTCCTCTCATGCCAGCTGGGGTAGAACAAGGATTTATTCCTTACAGTTATGTCTCAATTATTCCACAAAAGAGCTTTATGTGGGGAAGAATTGTGCAGGAAACATCTTTTCCAGGACATTAAAACTTATTAGTGAAACCTAGCCAATTTAGCGGGTAATCTTTCAGGAATATAATTACATTTCAGTACAAATTGAAGACCTCCCAACTTATTAAACACATTATTTGGAATGAAATACCATATTGAATCAGTATTGATCAAACATCTTTTCAACCAGTTGATCTTGAAAGTGTTATTTATGTCAACAAAATCCAACACTTCCAGACCGCCTTCAGCACTTTTATTATAAAGGAACGACTTTATAGTTTGTGAGACTTATTTTTCCAGATGAAGTCAAGAAAGGTCCATTTGATCTTATTGATGAAGTAGAAGGATTTACAAATAAAGATAATGAGGAGTAAGTCCCTCTGCCTTGTACAGAAGTACTCTCCCAAGTATAGAAAGATCTCTTTGTAGCCAATTATTAAATATATGTTTGGTTTTCTTAATTTTAGGAGAGAAATTCAGTCGTCTGACTAAGTGTTTTTTTGACAGATGTATTCCTTAACATTTAACACAGTCCTTTACAGGAATATTTTCTATTTCTTTATCATCAAAGTCAAATAAACATAAGATTTCACATTTAGAAACATTCAGTTTGAACCCTGATGCAATAGAAAATGCAATTATAGCATTGAGTGCATGGGCAACCTGGTCTTTGTCTGTCACGTTCTGTCCTTAGTTATTTTATTATGTCTTTGTTTTAGTATGGTCGGGCGTGAGTTAGGTGGGTTGTCTATGTTCGTTTTTCTATGATTTGCTATTTCTGTGTTTGGCCTGGTATGGTTCTCAATCAGAGGCAGCTGTCAATCGTTGTCCCTGATTGAGAATCATATTTAGGGAGCCTGTTTTCTATCGTGCTTCGTGGGTGATTATTTTCTGTCTTTGTGTCTACACCAGACAGGAACGTTTCGGTCATTCTTCGGCGTTATTGTGTTTAGGGTTCTTATGATAATAAATTATCAATATGGGCACATACCACGCTGCAAATTGGTCCGATCTCTCTTTCTCCTCATCAGAGGAAGATGACGAACGTTACATTGTCTCTTAAAAAAGAGTAGTATCATCAGCCAGTTGGAAAATTGTCTATACATTGTCTCTTAAAAAAGAAGTTCCACAACCAAAATGAATAAAAATGGCAAAATAGGGCATCCTTGTCATACACTTCCGTTGATACTGAATATTTTAGAAGTATTAAGGTTTAGTAACACAACTATGTCTTTGTAAAACATACGAATGACTTTGATAACATTTTCACAGAATCCAAAATTTTTATTAAGTGACCTAAAAATAAATGAATGTTCAATTGTGTCAAAGGCTTTATAGAAGTCCAAAAATAAGACAACCACATCTGAGTCAATTGCATCTGAATAATCTATAAGTTCCAAGACTAAAATAATATTAGAGCTTGTGACAGCCCTTCATAAATCCTGTTTATGAGTCTCATTTATAATGGTATCTATTCCTTTCTGTAATCTTTTGGCATAAACCAAAGCAAACAATTTGTAATCAATATTTAATAAAGTAATTGGTCTCCATTTGTCATTGAGAGAAGGGTCTTCATCGGACTTCAGAATCAATTAAATAAGGTCCTGTTTCATAGTGGAGACCATTTCCCCACTTTTAATGCAATCTTGAAACACATAAATAAATCGGATCTTGTAGTAACTCCCAAAACTGTCTATAGAATTCAACTGATGGGAAATCACTCGGCCCTGATGGCCTTTTTGACACAGGTGAATCGCAAATTGAGTGGAAATCATCCTCAACTACAGGGACATAAATTGAAATTGAGAGCTGAGGGCTGTAAATGTTTTCATAAAAGTAATTGGCAAATTATGATATTGTAATGGGATCTTTGCATAAAACATCATTCATTTTGAGTGCAGTTAGATTTTCTTTTGTAGTTTCTCTTTTCAAGTGCAAAAAAGTAACTAGTGTTTCTTTCCCCATCGTCCATCCATTTTGCTCTTGACCTTACAAAGGCAACATTTGCCAGATCCGTGTAAAGATAATTCTAGTTGTAAAGACTTAAATACACACTCTTATTCAGATAGATTATCTTTCTTTAGAAAACTGTCAAGCTTGCTCATCAACTCTTTTTCTCTAAGGTTCTTTAATTTCAGGTGGCAGGGTAGCCTAGTGGTTAGAGTGTTGGTCTAGTAACTCGGAAAGTTGCAAGTTCAAACCCCTGAGCTGACAAGGTACAAATCTGTCATTCTGTCCCTGAACAGTCAGTTAACCCAGTGTTCCTAGGCCATCATTGAAAATAAGAATTTGTTCTTAACTGACTTGCCTACTTAAATAAAGGTAAAAACAACACCCATCTACTTCCATGATTTCTTGAAAAAATATCTTTGGCTAACGATTTGATGTTTTCAATGAGAGTAGGATCTTTAAGAAGAGTGTTGTTTAATTTCCAATATCCTCAAGTACCTTTTGAATTTTTAGTAGCTTGTAAATTCAGGAAAATCAAGTGATAATCAGAAAAGGGAGCCCACTGATCATCTACATCTATAACAAATTGTAACAAAATGGGGGAAATTAGGAGTAAATCTATTCTAGATTTACGTGACATAGTTTTGTTGGTCCAGGTATAACCCTTTGAATCCGGGATGAAATAACGCCAGGCATCATCAACACAGAGATCCTTGCATAATGTAGTGATTATTTAGCTATTTTGAAGGCTTTGAATCGGAAAAATATCAACAGATGCATCAGGTGTTTCATTAAAATCCTCTAAAATAATTAGAAAAGCCTCTGAGTATTTGTTGCTTAAATCCTGTACTTGTCTGGTAAATTGGGTAAAAAGGGTTTTATTTTGAGGTATGTGAGTTATGTCCATATACATTACAGATGATGAAAATAGCATTGTCAAGTTCAACAGTTACTATGATCCATCTCCCATCCGGTGAAGATGTGGATTCTAGAATGTCACCTTCAAACTTGTGAATAAGTGTCAAAACACCAGCAGAATGATTTGATACATGATTGAAAAAGGCCATGTCTCCCCATTGTGATTTCCAAAATTTCAAATCACCTTCACCCGAATTAGTTTCCTGAAGGACAAAATTTGCGTTACTGCGTTTACAATATAAAAATAAAGCTTTCCTTTGTGTAAGATTTCTCAAACCCCTAGCATTCAGACTAAAAATATTGAGTGAGTTGAAAATGAACTCCTGCATTAAAAGAAGAAGAACAATAAAAGAAAAACAATAAAACAAACATTGAACCTTGAGAGGATTACTCCGACGGAAAACTACGCTCAGCTCAACCGTATAACAAATCTATTTACTTTTTTTATATTTGGCAAGTTTTCATCAGTTGTAGTTCGAACGGTATATTTACTCGTGGCAGTACATTAACTGTACTCTTGGCAGTACTCACAGTTCCAGTTTTATTAATGTCAACAGAGTTACCCAGTAATCATTCTTTCTTCAATAAACGCGTGTGGGCCCTTGAACCCAGCCTTCTTTTCCTCTTGTCATGGCTTCTGTATAAGTGGCCACAATTTCTCCCTGGCAGTCTGTTCCTGTGGTATCAGAGCTTCTTTGATGCGGAGCTTCTTCTCGTCCAGAAACGTGTTCCCCTTGGTCATTTTCCAGATGATGTCCCTTTAATGGTGCATAGTTAAGCGCAAGATGACATCAGATCTTCGATTCCCCAGTTGATGCACCACGTCGATCACGTCTCTTAGCTTGTCTTTGATGCACGGAGCCACCTTTCCCAGGATATTAATGACTGCTTACCTAATATCCTCTCCCTCTACCTCTTCTGTGAGACTTGGATATTCTGTCTACTATTGTCTTTCTGTCGTGTTCTTCCCATTCAACTGACAAAAACAAACTTATCCTATGTCGCAAAAACAAGTTGTAGTTAGTTTCTTTCAACATTGATAGCCAATATTAGACTGTTAACCACCTTACCCTCAATGTTGCTTTGAAGAGCGAGAAAACACTCTCTCACACAGCGGCGCCATCTTAATCTTAGTCTTTACTACACTACTCAATGTTTAGCACATGACCTCCTTAAAGAGATGGGTGGGGCTGGTTTAAGAGGGTGTGAACAATGCAGAAGGGGTGTAGACAAAGTAGAGCTCTCTAGTAGGTACCAAAACATTCAAAGGCCTTTTCTCAAAACTGAGTAGTAGAAGTAGAAGTAGAAATACTTTCCAAATTGTTCCTCCAGTGTATTATATGGGTCGGCAATGTAGTCTAGTGGTTAGAGTGTTGGACTAGTAACCGGAAGGTTGCAAGTTCAAACCCCTGAGCTGACAAGGTGCAAATGGTATCTGATTTGCCTAGGTAAATAAATAAAATATACAATTTTGTAGCTCCGATTCTCTACTTTTATCCAATGTAAAAAACCCAAGTTCAAATTTTTCTACATGAGACCAAATCCAGGTGGTGAGTCACATATGTGACTCAAATCGGTCTTATCCTTTCTGGCGCAGGTGTTCCGCTAGCGACCCACCTCGACAACATCCGATTAAATTGCAGCGCGCCAAATTCAAAATACAGAAATAGTCATAATAAACACTCGTAAAAAATACAAGTGTTATACATCAGCTTAAAGAAGAACTTCTTCTTAATCCAGCCGCTTTGTCAGTTTTCAAAAAGGCTTTATGGCGAAAGCATACCATGTGAATATCTGAGGACAGCACCCCACATACAAAAGCATGAAAAGCATTTTCGAACCAAACAGATGCATCACGAAATTCAGAAATAATGCCCAAACAAATCGCTTACCTTTGAAGATCTTCATCTTTTTGCAATCCCAAAGGTCTCCGTAACACAATTAATGGTCGTTTTGTTCGATAAAGTCCTTTATATCCCAAAAATGTCTGTTTATTTGGCGCGTTCGATTCAGAAATACACCAGTTCCAACTCGCCCAACATGCCTACAAATGATCTATTAAGTTACCTGTAAACTTGGTCCAAACATTTCAAACAACGTTTCTAATCCAACCTCAGATACCCTAAAATGTAAATAATCGATCAAATTTAAGACGGAATAATTCATTCACGCGCACCAAAAGACTAGGGTCCACCTGAGTGACACTTAGAAAGAATATGACTACTTCATAAAAAAAAAAAACATTGAACCATTTCTAAACACTGTTGACATCTAGTGGAAGCCATAGGAACTGCAATCTGGGTCCTAATAATTTGGCTTCCCCATAGAAGAGCATTGGATATCCAATGACCTCAACATCAACAAAATTCCTGGATGGATTGTCCTCTGAGTTTCGCCTGCCAAATCAGTTCTGTTATACTCACAGACATTACTTTAACAGTTTTAGAAACTCTAGAGCGTTTTCTATCCAATACTACCATGCATATGCATATCCTAGCTTTTGGGCCTGAATAACAGGCAGTTTACTTTGGGCACCTCAGTCATCCAAACTTCCGAATACTGCCCCCTATCTCTAAGAAGTTTTAAGTAGCAACATTTCAATTTTTTTTTTTTACATTGGATAAATATAGAGTCTCAGAGCTACAAAATGGTATATCATACACTACAGTTGAGGAACAATGGTAAATTAATTTTGCTTTGAAAGTTGATAAACTTGAAAACTTACTTTTGAGCAAATGGACTGGACTGTTTTGGTACTACAACTGGAGAGCCCCTCTTTGTCTACACCCATTCAGCATTGTTTACACCCTTCTAAGCTTTTGCCCCACCCATCTCTTTAAGGTTTAATCCGAGCATTCTGTACGAACAACAGCAGTCAAGCACCCGTGTAAAGATCTTTATTATACACAAATTCAAAATAACTATTGATAACAAATTGATATTTTGTGGTTGTGACCAAGATACTCTTGGGACTGTTCTTAGGTAAGAAGATTTTGGAATGGGTTAGATTTTATATTAAAATAAACTGCTATTAATGTTAATTTGAAATACTCTGATATTATGTTTTATTTTGATCCAAATGATATGGACCCTGATATAACTTCCATTGTTAATTTGTTGTACATAAACCCCTCTTCACAATGTTTACGTACCATAAAACTTTTTGACAAATTGAAAATGTATCTGAATGTGTAATAGCACTGTCTGTTATGTTTATGTACTGTTTGTATATTTCTTGCTAGCTACTTCCAGACGCAAATGAGAGAACAGCTCACTGAACATTACTCACCCTAGCATAACTGGTCGGGCTGTTTTTATGTTATCCAGAGAGTTAGTGACTGCAACTGTGCTGTCAGATTGTCCATTCATAAATTCAGCGCGTTTCGCTCTAGGAACGTTCAAGCACACACTGAACGCTTTGGCCAAGGAGTAGGGTTGAGCCGAGCGTTCTGACCTCACGGCGGCAGTCAAGCAGTCAAGCTTACTGGCTAACATTGGCTAGCTCGATAGCTACTTCCAGACACACAAAACTCTGACCATTTTACTCACCCTAGTAGAGCTTGATAGGCTGTTTTCATGTTATCCAGTGTGTTTGTGACTGTAAATCAAATAAATTCAAATCTATTTTTAAAGCCCTTTTTACATCAGCTAATATATCAAAGTGCTTTACAGAAACACAGCCTAAAACCCCAAACAGCAAGCAATGCAGGTATAGAAGCACGGTGGCTAGGAAAAACTCCCTAGAAAGGCCAGAACCTAGGAAGAAACCTAGAGAGGAACCAGGCTATGAAGGGTGGCCAGTCCTCTTCTGGCTGTGCCGGATGGAGATTATAACAGAACATGGCCAAGATAGAATAATAATAATTGTGCTGCTGGCAACAATTGAATTATCCTTTTTTTGCTGACAATTACTGACAGCCACCATATTCTTTGTAAATGCATCAGTTATTCTGCTCTCTGGCACTCTAGCTGGCTAGCTGGCTAGGTAACATTACATTTTTTACATTTAAGTCATTTAGCAGACGCTCTTATCCAGAGCGACTTACAAATTGGTGCATTCACCTTATGACATCCAGTGGAACAGTCACTTTACAATAGTGCATCTAAATCTTAAAGGGGGGGGTGAGAGGGATTACTTATCCTATCCTAGGTATTCCTTAAAGAGGTGGGGTTTCAGGTGTCTCCGGAAGGTGGTGATTGACTCCGCTGTCCTGGCGTCGTGAGGGGGTTTGTTCCACCATTGGGGGGCCAGAGCAGCGAGCAGTTTTGACTGGGCTGAGCGGGAGCTGTACTTCCTCAGTGGTAGGGAGGCGAGCAGGCCAGAGGTGGATGAACGCAGTGCCCTTGTTTGGGTGTAGGGCCTGATCAGAGCCTGGAGGTACTGAGGTGCCGTTCCCCTCACAGCTCCGTAGGCAAGCACCATGGTCTTGTAGCGGATGCGAGCTTCAACTGGAAGCCAGTGGAGAGAACGGAGGAGCGGGGTGACGTGAGAGAACTTGGGAAGGTTGAACACCAGACGGGCTGCGGCGTTCTGGATGAGTTGAAGGGGTTTAATGGCACAGGCAGGGAGCCCAGCCAACAGCGAGTTGCAGTAATCCAGACGGGAGATGACAAGTGCCTGGATTAGGACCTGCGCCGCTTCCTGTGTGAGGCAGGGTCGTACTCTGCGGATGTTGTAGAGCATGAACCTACAGGAACGGGCCACCGCCTTGATGTTGGTTGAGAACGACAGGGTGTTGTCCAGGATCACGCCAAGGTTCTTAGCGCTCTGGGAGGAGGACACAATGGAGTTGTCAACCGTGATGGCGAGATCATGGAACGGGCAGTCCTTCCCCGGGAGGAAGAGCAGCTCCGTCTTGCCGAGGTTCAGCTTGAGGTGGTGATCCGTCATCCACACTGATATGTCTGCCAGACATGCAGAGATGCGATTCGCCACCTGGTCATCAGAAGGGGAAAGGAGAAGATTAATTGTGTGTCGTCTGCATAGCAATGATAGGAGAGACCATGTGAGGTTATGACAGAGCCAAGTGACTTGGTGTATAGCGAGAATAGGAGAGGGCCTAGAACAGAGCCCTGGGGGACACCAGTGGTGAGAGCGCGTGGTGAGGAGACAGATTCTCGCCACGCCACCTGGTAGGAGCGACCTGTCAGGTAGGACGCAATCCATGCGTGGGCCGCGCCGGAGATGCCCAACTCGGAGAAGGTGGAGAGGAGGATCTGATGGTTCACAGTATCGAAGGCAGCCGATAGATCTAGAAGGATGAGAGCAGAGGAGAGAGAGTTAGCTTTAGCAGTGCGGAGCGCCTCCGTGATACAGAGGAGAGCAGTCTCAGTTGAATGACTAGTCTTGAAACCTGACTGATTTGGATCAAAAAAGTCATTCAGAGAGAGATAGCGGGAGAGCTGGCCAAGGACGGCACGTTCAAGAGTTTTGGAGAGAAAAGAAAGAAGGGATACTGGTCTGTAATTGTTGACATCGGAGGGATCGAGTGTAGGTTTTTTCAGAAGGGGTGCAACTCTCGCTCTCTTGAAGATGGAAGGGACGTAGCCAGCGGTCAGGGATGAGTTGATGAGCGAGGTGAGGTAAGGGAGAAGGTCTCCGGAAATGGTCTGGAGAAGAGAGGAGGGGATAGGGTCAAGCGGGCAGGTTGTTGGGCGGCCGGCCGTCACAAGACGCGAGATTTCATCTGGAGAGAGAGGGGAGAAAGAGGTCAGAGCACAGGGTAGGGCAGTGTGAGCAGAACCAGCGGTGTCGTTTGACTTAGCAAACGAGGATCGGATGTCATCGACCTTCTTTTCAAAATGGTTGACAAAGTCATCTGCAGAGAGGGAGGAGGGGGGGGGAGGATGATTCAGGAGGGAGGAGAAGGTGGCAAAGAGCTTCCTAGGGTTAGAGGCAGATGCTTGGATTTAGAGTGGTGGAAAGTGGCTTTAGCAGCAGAGACGGAGGAGGAAAATGTAGAGAGGAGGGAGTGAAAGGATGCCAGGTCCGCAGGGAGGCGAGTTTTCCTCCATTTCCACTCGGCTGCCCGGAGCCCTGTTCTGTGAGCTCGCAATGAGTCATCGAGCCACGGAGCGGGAGGGAAGGGCCGAGCCGGCCTGGAGGATAGGGGACATAGAGAGTCAAAGGATGCAGAGAGGGAGGAGAGGAGGGTTGAGGAGGCAGAATCAGGAGATAGGTTGGAGAAGGTTTGAGCAGAGGGAAGAGATGATAGGATGGAAGAGGAGAGAGTAGCGGGGGAGAGAGAGCGAAGGTTGGGACGGCGCGATACCATCCGAGTAGGGGCAGTGTGGGAGGTGTTGGATGAGAGCGAGAGGGAAAAGGATACAAGGTAGTGGTCGGAGACTTGGAGGGGAGTTGCAATGAGGTTAGTGGAAGAACAGCATCTAGTAAAGATGAGGTCGAGCGTATTGCCTGCCTTGTGAATAGGGGGGGGGAGGTGAGAGGGTGAGGTCAAAAGAGGAGAGGAGTGGAAAGAAGGAGGCAGAGAGGAATGAGTCAAAGGTAGACGTGGGGAAGTTAAAGTCGCCCAGAACTGTGAGAGGTGAGCCGTCCTCAGGAAAGGAGCTCTTCAAGGCATCAAGCTCATTGATGAACTCTCCGAGGGAACCTGGAGGGCGATAAATGATAAGGATGTTAAGCTTGAAAGGGCTGGTAACTGTGACAGCATGGAATTCAAAGGAGGCGATAGACAGATGGGTAAGGGGAGAAAGAGAGAATGACCACTTGGGAGAGATGAGGATCCCGGTGCCACCACCCCGCTGACCAGAAGCTCTCGGGGTGTGCGAGAACACGTGGGCGGACGAAGAGAGAGCAGTAGGAGTAGCAGTGTTGTCTGTGGTGATCCATGTTTCCGTCAGTGCCAAGAAGTCGAGGGACTGGAGGGAGGCATAGGCTGAGATGAACTCTGCCTTGTTGGCCGCAGGTCGGCAGTTCCAGAGGCTACCGGAGACCTGGAACTCCACGTGGGTCGTGCGCGCTGGGACCACCAGATTAGGGTGGCCGCGGCCACGCGGTGTGGAGCGTTTGTATGGTCTGTGCAGAGAGGAGAGAACAGGGATAGACAGACACATAGTTGACAGGCTACAGAAGAGGCTACGCTAATGCAAAGGAGATTGGAATGACAAGTGGACTACACGTCTCGAATGTTCAGAAAGTTAAGCTTACGTAGCAATCTTATTGACTAAAATGATTAAAATGATACAGTACTGCTGAAGTAGGCTAGCTGGCAGTGGGTGCGTTGTTGACACTACACTAATCAAGTCGTTCCGTTGAGTGTAATAGTTTCTGCAGTGAAGCTATTCGGGGGCTAGCTGGCTAGCTAGCAGTGTTGTTTACGTTACATTGCATTAAAAGAACGACAATAGCTGGCTAGCTAACCTAGAAAATCGCTCTAGACTACACAATTATCTTTGATACAAAGACGGCTATGTAGCTAGCTATGTAGCTAGATACGATCAAACAAATCAAACCGTTGTACTGTAATGAAATGAAATGAAAATGTGATACTACCTGTGAATGCGAGTCTCCTACGTTAAGGACGACAAATAGCTGGCTAGCTAACCTCGGTAAATTAAGATAATCACTCTAAGACTACACACTCTAAACTACACAAATATCTTGGATACGAAGACAGCAAAGACAGCTATGTAGCTAGCTAACACTACACTAATCAAGTCGTTCAGTTGAGTGTAATAGTTTCTCCAGTGCAGCTAATCAGTGGACGTTAGCTAGCTGGCTAGTGAAGACTATGTTAGGACGGCGAAATACGATAACGGCGAAATACGATAATTACGCAATTATCTTTGATACAAAGACGGCTATGTAGCTAGCTAAGAAGAAATTGCTAAGATTAGACAAATCAAACCGTTGTGCTATAATGAAATGTAATGAAATGTAATGAAATGTAATGAAAAAGTTATACTACCTGCGGGAGCGAAGTGCTGATGCGACCACTCGCTCCAACCCGGAAGTCCAAGTACAGTAACAGTGTAACCCAGTGACTAACCCCATTCCGTACAGATTTGCACAACCGCGACATTCGAACGAGGCTGCAATGAAAACTAATGGGATTGTAGCGACCGTGTTAACATCAAAATCTGGGGTGTGAACTACGTTTCTATTCAAGCGTTGATTAACATGGCAATAGTATTGGAGAAAAGTATAAAAAAAACTGCCCCTCTCTGACGCTGTATGTTAATTAAATTGTCATGTTATGAAGTAACGTACAGCACGCATAAAGCAACTCATTCTGCGTCTTACAGCCTCTCTCCACCAGGTGTAGCGCTTCTCTCACAGTTTAAAAATAAGAAAGGGACAGGGACGGGGTAAGGGGGATACCTAGACATTTTTTCCATCATCACTGCAAGCCATCATGACTCTCATAAGCCGCAACAGCCGCTGTTAACTTCTGAAGATCACTTTAGCACCACCCTAAAACCTGATTCAAATTTGACACAAACCTTCAAATAGGTATGTAATGACACATTGCATAAACTATTTTTTAAATGTACATTTTAGAGGTGATAAGATGATACGTTGGACAGATCGGATGAAAAAGGCAGTTTCCCCACGCAACATATCTCTCCCTTTCACTATCACGCAATAGGTTACACTTCCCCACCCACCATTTTTTAAAAGACAAGACAGAGCTCATTGCCTCCTTGAATCATGCAGAGATGGGTATCATGAAGGTCTCGTCATTAATTTTGTTGGAAGGGAAGAAAGTGTGCTTTACAATGGTATTGATATTACAGTTGAAGTATTACGTTTTTTGGGCGCTAAAATAAGGTCAATTGTACAGACCAGCATGATGTACAAAAGTGAGTTAGTTACACTGAACATAATTCCAACTCATGACGTTACCACCCTGCATGAATCTGCAGGTAGCTCCCCAACCAGGTTCAACGTTAGCTAGCTAATATTAGTCTATAACTAATTAAGCAAATGGGTCTGAGATACGAATAATACGATCATATACGTAACATTAGCTAGCAAGCCAGCAAGCTAACGTCAGCTAGCTAGCTAACAGTACACTTTAATTTGAAATGAATCTACTTTGTCAAAATTAGAAATGTGTAATATCTGAAAATGTTGCTAGCTAGACTATCTTACCCATACACATCATTCATGGATGGATTTGTCTCCTGTAGGATGCCATGGTTGCCCTTAGTTTGAAGATGTAATCCGGAGATGGGTGTTTTCTCCATCTCCTTAGCTATCCTACTCGAATTCCACTGATTTCAAAACTTGGTCCTCCAGAAAGTGGAGACGATACACGTAACATTAGCTAGCTAACAGTACACTTTAACTTGACATTAGGCTTATTTAGGTTTACTACGAGGTACATAAATAATAACGCGTTAGAGAGGATTACCTACACATTGTAACCAGATCAAATAGACAGAAGCGTGTTATATGGCTGACCAATCTGAACTCATCTCTCGGCATGTCCAGTCCACTCCTTATCTCAGCTAATCATGGCTAGTGGGAAGAAAGCTGTAAAAAAAAATATTAAGTTCAAATGGCTCTCGTGTAAAGTAGTGACCGGGGACATAAGCCTAGTTTCCTGAAACGGGTCACATTTTGTTCATTCACTCAGTAATGATTTCATGTTTTTTTCTCTTGCTTGGTTAAAATGCAATAGTCTAAAACAGTCAAATTCATTGAAAACTGACTAATTTAATTAAGTCATTAAAAAGCATTTCCTTTTCTTTTGACTGAGTGCTGCTGAAGGCGGCAACCTGTTCTCATAGGAATTCGTATTATCCTGTACTTAAAACTGAAATACCCTATTTAGAATGATATATTATGAATTACAATTCGTATGATATGTTACAAATTGCAATTCGTATGGTATGTAATTCATTTATGGATGTCATCATCCATTTCACATGATATGTTATAAATGAGTTACGATTTGCATTTCGTATGATATGTTCCGCCCATCCTTCCACCCCAACCAACCACCTTACGTCTTTTGTCTTTAAGGATAATTTTCCTATTTCTGAAGTAATCTCTATTTTTGATGGAAATGTTATGGAAGGGTCCTCAATGCTCGTTGTACAGTATCAGGGCACGTTTAAAGACATGATTAAGCTCCAAAAACACCTAAAGAAACATACACGCTCTCAGTATAGTAGGTCATGGCCTAATACTGCACAATGAGCAATAAGAAAGTGAATCACAGCTGGGATAAGTTTCTCAAAAACAAGGCAAGTCGCAAAAAAATCGCCTGTCCTGACTACTTTTTACTTTTGTAAGGGAATTTTCTTTCTGTGAAGACACTGAAAAGTAACTTGACACTGTTGATCCATCAGTACGAATTGGATTTATTAGAATGACAAGACAGCAGGAGAAAGAGTTTATGCCGGTGCTGTCAGTCAAGTCTGGTAAACAGAGGTTCTGTTCACATGTGCATTTGTGCATACATTTACTCTATGTGCTTCATAACTATCTTACTGTTTCTTTAAAAAAAAGTTTTCTCGGCTATGGTTTGTGTGGTCTTGGTGGTTCTTTGAGTAAATGTAACGTAGCTAACTGCAGCTTTTCTCCCAGTCTGAAATCTGGCGACTTCATCTTTACCATAGATTGGTCTGTGTAATGCAAATGAACTTGAGTAGAGTGGCAGTTTCCCAAAGTTTAGTGGTTTTAAACTTTAACATAACTAACTAATTATATTTTGTGTTGGAAAGTATGGTCTATTGTGGTACATGAACTTGCCATACACCTTAGCCAATGTTACAATCTATGTTGGCTAAGGTTAACGTTACTTAGCTAGCTAAAGTTAATTGGCTATCATTGCTGCCAAGACATTAGCTAGTTTATTTGCGCATATGTGTTTGTGCTCCAATTACACACGTGGCAAGATCAGCAGTTTACACGTGATGACTTCAGCCTTATGTGAATAACCATACTTGGCTAAATTTAGCTAGATGGCCATATTCCTCGTTTGTTACTTAGCTACATAGGCGACGTTAGCTTTCATTTGACTGGTATAACATTATGTTAGCAAGCTAGCTACCTACCTAGCAAATCAAAATAAAACCACATTCATTGGCTAGCTACATTTATTTGCCTGATCTTTAGCAAGCTAAATTTCAGATGGCTGATGAGAGATAACTAGAGGCTAGTTGCTGGACTTTAACTAACGTTAACTAGTTAGATATATAGCTAATCAAAATATCTATTTGCATTTATTGATTAACCTCAGCTTGAATACCACCATATAGCTAGTTATACACAGTAGCATAGGTTAGTTTGCATACACATCTTATGACTGGCAGCTGCAGGACGGTGCAGGCAGCTGTGTTGTTGCCGAGCATCCAACCTGGTTTTAGAACTCTGAAAAAATATGTTAGCATTGTCAGAAATGCTGCAAAAAGGTAGTACATCATTGGATCTGAACGGACAGAAATTAGCACGTGAGAGAGATAAATTATAAATGTAATAAAAACTATTGCACCTACTAAAACCGTTGCATTTCTTTCAGGTCCAACGGTCACTTTATGGTCACTATAGTCTCTTTTTAATCTAACGACTAGAATTTGAGATCGGCCAACGCAAGAAATACTCTTAAAAATCAATTACTAATAGTATGTGGTTCTCGGTAACCACGGGACAGCTCATGACAAAGGAGAGGAGGAGTGTGTTGTGTACTTCCAGTCGAGTTGATTTGCAAATTTTCATTGAGATTGGTGTCAATTGGTTTAGATATGTTGGTAGGGAGATTTGAATTAAAGCTTCAACCAATACCTATTCTGTATATAGGGTGCCATTTGCGACGAAGCCCGAGTGATTCATTTTGTTTTCAGCCTCTGCACCATTCCCAGGAAGAATCCAAAAATGCACCCGGTTCCCTATTTAGTGCACTACTTTTGACTTGGTCCCATAGGATGCCATTTGAGAAGCAGACATATTTTAAAGAGTAAATTATTCATCTGAGACCTCATCACCGGGATTCAAAATGAAAAACCCAATGAATGGATGGTAAATTTAATTTTCCTGTGAAACACACCCCCTGATGGGAGTCATGTGGTTGAATGAGTTGAATAAATAGCAACCAGTTTATTCATTTCTACCAGGACGTTGTTGATCATTACCATATTAGGGAAGCATTAATGAAAAGCAACGTAATTCCAACTAAACTGTCATTCACCACTCCCTACCAGAGACTTCTATTTCCAAAATAAAAGGCTATGCCTACACTACAAGAACCCTACACAAAAGGTGCTAGGTAGAAAATGTGTCCCCATAGGGGAACCCTTTTTTGGACATAGGTTGAATCCTTTGCAGAGGGTTCAACCTAAAACCCTCTATGTACAGTAGGATTCTTCATAGAACTCCCTGTATGTTTCTACCTAGAACCCTCTATGAAGGGTACTGCCTATAACTCTCTAGAAGGGTTCTAACAAGAATCTTTTAAATCATCTACGGGTTCTTCTGGGAACCCTCTATGAGTGGTTCCACCAGCCTTATTAGCTTTACAATTAAATTATTTATGACAATACATTATAAACACTGAGTATACAAAACATTAAGAACACGTGCTCTTTCCATGACATAGACAGTTGAATCCAGGTGAAAGCTATGATACCTTATTGATGTCACTTGTTAAATACGCTTCAATCAGTGCAGATGAAGGGGAGGAGACAGGTGAAAGAGGGATTGGATTGCGTGTACCATTCAGAAGGTGAATGGGCAAGACAAGTGCCTTTGAACGGGGTATGGTATTAGGTGCCAGGTCACAGGTTTGTGTCAAGAACTGCAACTCAAAAGTTTCCTGTGTGTTTCAAGAATGGTCCACCACCCAAAGGATATCCAGCCAACTTGACACATCTGTGGGGAGCATTGGAGTCAGCATGGGCCAGCCTCCCTGTGGAGCACCTTCGACACCTTGTAGGTGTTCCTAATGTTTGGTATACTCAATGTACAGTATATCACAAGGCCTTTCATTGAGGGCCTAGTTATAACCCATGTTTTACAGGCCACATCAGGCCTACAAATATATATTTACTTATTTAAACTTTATTTAACGAGGCAAGTCAATTAAGAACAAATTCTTACTCACAATGACGGCCTACGAATAGGCAAAAGGCCTCCTGTGGGGATGGGTGATTAAAAATATAGGACAAAACACACATCACGACAAGAGAGACAACACTACATAAATAGATACCTAAGCCGACAACATAGCATGGCAGCAACTCATGACAATCCAGCATGGTAGCAACACAACATGACCACAACATGGTAGCAATGCAATATGGCAGCAGCACAACATGGTAACAACACAAAACAGGGTACAAACATTGTTGTGCACAGACAACAGCACAAAGGTCAAGAAGGTAAAGACAACAATACATCATGCAAAGCAGTCACAACTGTCAGTAAGAGTGTCCATGATTAAGTCGTTGAATTAAGAAATTTAGATAAAACTGTCCAGTTTGAGGGTTTTTTTGCAGCTCATTCTAGTCGCTAGCTGCAGCGAACTGAAAAGATGAGCGACCCAGGGATGTGTGTGCTTTGGGGACCTTTAACAAAATGTGACTTGCAGAACAGGTGTTGTATGTGGAGGATGAGGGCTTCAGTAGATATCTCAGATAGGGGGAGTGATGCCTAAGAGGGTTTTACAAATAAGCATCAACCAGTGGGTCTTGCAACGGGTATACAGAGATTACCAGTTTACAGAAGAGTATAGCGTGCACTGATGTGTCCTATCAGGAGAATAGGTGGCAAATCTGATGGCTGAATGGTAAAGAATATATATTTAGATTTTTTATTTAACCTTTATTTAACCAGGTAAGCTAGTTGAGAACAAGTTCTCATTTACAACTGCGACCTGACCAAGATAAAGCAAAGCAGTGCGACATAAACAACAACACAGGGTTACATGTGGAATAAACAGGCATACAGTCAATAACACAAAATTAAAAAAGAAAGTCTATATAAAGTGTGTACAAATGGCGTGAGGAGGTAAGGCAATAAATAGGCCATAGTAGCGAAGTAATTACAGTTTAGCAAATTAACACTGGAGTGATAGATGAGCAGATGATGAAGTGCAAGTAGAGATACTGGTGTGCTAAAGAGCAGAAAACTAAATAAAAACAATGTGGGGATGAGGTAGATAGATTGGGTGGGCTATTTACAGATGGGCAACGTACAGCTGCAGAGATCGGTTAGATGCTCAGATAGCTGATGTTTAAAGTTAGTGATGGAAATATAAGTTTCCAGGTAGCCGCTCAAGAGCACCCTTACCTGCCGATCTATAAATGATTTCTTTATAATCTAGCATGGGTAGGAAGGTTATCTGAATCAGAGTTGGTTTGGTAGCTGTGGTGAAAGAGGAGCGATTATGTCTTAAACCAAGTCTAGATTTAACTTTAGCCTGCAGCTTTGATATGTGCTGAGAGAAGGACAGTGTACTGTCTAGCCCTACTCTCAAGTACTTGTACGAGGGACTACCTCAAGTCAGCTAAGAACAAATTATTATTTACAATGATTTACAAATACCTACAGTACCAGTCAAAAGTTTGGACACACCTACTCATTCAAGGGTTTTTCTTTATTTTTTGGTCATTCTTTATTGTCAGCAAGCTGGAGAGGACACAGTCAATCTTAGATGCATAAAGTACAGGTCTGAAGTGAGCTCTAACGGGGCAGTCCCATTTAGTTCCCTTATATACTGATTACAGACACGTTACATAGGCATAGTTCATAGAGTTGGTTATGTCTTGTGTCTAGCACCGTCTCCTATCTTACCTTAAAGAACATATTCTGGGTGTTCTACCACATAGTCTAAAGGAGGAGGTCATTACGGCTACCCCTCACATCTTTGCCATGCACAGGCAGCTGCTAAGGATGGTTTATAACAACAAAGACAAGATTCACAAAGTAAAAAGTATGTATTGTCTATTTTCCTACTAGTCCACCAGCAGCATGAGAGAAGTTTGGATGGGATCTCTCTCCATGCTCACTCCATGTGGACTCCTGTCGCACTCCTGAGAGAAAAGGCATGAGAGAAAAGGCAGTTGATAGCTTCGACTGGATGCTGTGTACAGGTTGCTGGCTCGGACTCAGGTCTCATGGTAGAAGTGGTGAAGGACCATACTGAAAGCCATTGTGTCACGCCCTGGTCGAAGTATTTTGTGTTTATCTTCATGTATTGGGTCAGGCCAGGGTGTGGCATGGGTTTTTGTGTCTGGTGTGTATATATTGGGATTGTAGCTAGTGGGGTGATCTAGCAAAGTCTATGGCTGTCTGGATTGGTCCTCAATCAGAGGCAGGTGTTTACCGTTGTCTCTGATTGGGAACCATATTTAGGCAGCCATATTCTTTGAGTTTGTCGTGCGTGATTGTCCTTAGTGTCCTTGTTCCTGTCTCTGTGTTAGTTAACACAAGTATAGGCTGTTTTGGTTTTCGTTACGTTTATTGTTTTTTTGTAGTGTTTGTATTTAGATTCGTGTTACGTTTGTTTATTAAAACATGGATCGCAATCTACACGCTGCATTTTGGTCCGACTCTCCTTCACCACAAGAGAACCGTTACACAATGTCGCAATTGCTTCAGCCAGTTAGGGGGGGATTGAGGTTCACACTGTTCTTGGTCAAATGATCCCTTCCATGCATCTAGATACCATCTGTGGTCACATTCGCCATAACCTTGAGAAAGGACAGGCCAGAACAACAGTTTAGTTTAAGCCATTTCTGATTCAGGAAATCTAGACAAATGCTTTACTGTATGACATATTATTACTACTACCTGATTCTTAATACAGATTTCTAAAATAAATGTCAAAGAGTCAAATAACAACACACAGTTGAAACCATTTCTTCCCCCAAATTGGCTTACACTCCCCTATCATCTTGGCAATCTCACTGGAGAGGTACAGGCACAGTGCCAGGGAGTTAGAGGGCTACTACTTATGGAGAAGTCCCGAACATCTAGCAGTCGCAATCTGGTGAGATTTGTTATTGAAGCAAGACAAAAACAGAAAAGGAAAGAAAGCAGCAACAGCTATACAAACATTTCTCGCGAGGTGGGGAAAACTTCAATCCATGTGGAGTAACTGTCAACCATTCCCAACATATTTTTACTTTTACTGGCAGGCATGTGAAGGTAAATAATCAGCATATATTCAGTACTAAAAACGTTTACTTGGATCTACTTCAATTCTGGACACAGTGCCACATAATGAAAAAAGATGATTGTTTTAGATGACATTACCTTCTTACTTAATAAATCACTGGTTCTACCCAAACTATAGAATTTATGAATAAATTGTGACCCATTTCAGTAAACTAGGCATATGTCGCAGGTCACTACTTCACAAGGAGAGCCATTTGAACATTCTTTTTTAGCAAAATGTGTTTTTTGCCAGAAATGCCTTCTCGAACATGTGAACTTTCATGTGCCTTAATAACAAACATGTATGCATCTTTAAATATGAATACAATTGTTAAATTACAAGACTAGTTAGTTTAGCTACAGAACAAGTAAGCAACTTTCCCGCTAGCCATGATTGGCTGAGATAATGAGTGGGCTGGATATGCCGAGAGATGAGTTTGGATTGGTCTGCGATATAGCACGCTTCTGTCTATTTGAGCTGGTCATTATGTCTAGATAATCCTGTCTAACACAGCTTTTTTTAAATGTATTGTGTAGTAAAACTGTATAAGTGTTGCTCTCCACTTTCTGCAGGACAGAGTTTTGAAATCAGAGAAATTCGAGTATAATAGCTAAGGTCATGGAGAAAACACCTGTCTCTGGATTACATCTTCAAACTCAGGGCAACTATGGCATCCGACAGGAGACGCGTTCGTCCATGAATGATGTATACGGGTAAAGTAGTCTGGCTACCTACATTTGCAGACATTACACGTTTCTAATTTTGACAGAAAGTGGTTTCATTTCACGTTAACGTGTTGTAATTAGCACAGTTACAGTCACCAATGCTCTGGATAACATGAAAACAACCTAACCACCGCTGCTGGGGCGATCAAAATGGTCAGAATGGGGGGTTCTTTCATTTGTGTTTGGAAGTAGCTATCAAGCTAGCCAATGTTAGCCAGTTAGCTTGGGTGCTTGACTGCCATTGTGAGATAGGAATGTTCGGATCAACCATACAGTGTGCGCATTGAATGCTCCATGACTGAAACACTCAGAATTTACGAACAGACAATCTGACAGCACAGTTGCACTCACCAACGCTCAGGATAACATAACAGCCTAACCAGCCATGCAAGGGCGGGTAATGTTAAGTGAGCTGTTCTCTCATTTGTGTCTGGAAGTAGCTAGCAAGTTAGCTTGGGTGCTTGACTGCTGTTGTTAGTACAGAACGATCGGATCAACCCTTAAAGACATGGGTGGGGCTAAAGCTTAAGGGGTGGTGGATGATGCTGAATGGGTGTAGACAAAGTGTATGATACACCATTGTGTAGCTCTGAGTCTCTACTTTTATCCAATGTAAAAAACTAAATTTCAAATTTTGCTACAAAAGACCGATTTGAGCCGGTAGGTGTCTGATTCAATTATTCATACCTCAGTTATTCCTTTCCCCACTGTCTCTCTTACAGCCTCTTTGAGTTCAGAAGGTACTGGCAGCTATCTATTGTTCCACAGGAATCGTATCTCTAACCCAAAAAAAAACGATTACACAAGAGCAGTGGACCAGGCCTTGAAGAGTGAGAAGCCTGTAATTTAATATCAGTCCCAATGCTCAATCCCTCTGTTCGTCCTTATACTGAAAAATGTACTTCTTCAAATTACTAAGACAAGTACTCCATTCTTACAATTGGAAAATCCTATCTTTAAAAGGCACAGGCAGGAACCAAGGATTGTTTATGACACCAAAGACGTAGATGCACAAAGTAACATTTCCTTTACACAATCCCAGACCATTATTTCTCCTCCACCAAACTTGACAGTTGAAACTATGCTTTGGGGGAGGTAGCATTCTCCTGGCATCCGCCAAACCCAGATTCGCCTGTCGGACTGTCAGATGGTGAAGCATGATTCATCAATCCAGAGAACGCATTTCCACTGCTCCAGAGTCAAGTAGTGGCAAGCTTTACACCACTCCAGCTGACGCTTGGCATTGCACATGGTGATTTTAGGCTTGTGTGCAGCTGCTCGGCCATGGAAACCCATTTCATGAAGCTCCCAACTAACAGTTCTTGTGCTGACGTTCCTTCCAGAGGCAGTTTGGAACTTGGTAGTGAGTGTTGCAACCAAGGACAGATGGTTTTTACACTCGCCGGTCCCGTTCTGTGAGCTTGTGCAACCTAGTCGTTTTTACTCTTAGACATTTACACGTGACAGCTATAGCCCTTACAGTTGACCGGAGCAACTCTAGCAGGGCAGAAATTTGTTGAACTGACTTGTTGGAAAGGTGGAACCCTATGATGGTCACTGAGATCTTCATGTTTGTCTATGGTGATTTCACGGCTGTGTGCTCAATTTTAGACACCTGTTTGTTTGTTACATGCGTCTTATACAAACCTTACCGTGAAATGCTTACTTACAAGCACTTAACCAACAATGCATTTTGAAGAAAATAGAGTTAAGATATAATTTACAAAAAAAAGTACAAAATTACATGTACTGTAGGTAGGGGTAAAGTGATTATGAATAAATAGATCATAAACAGCGAGTAGCAGCAGTGTAAAAACAAAGTGGGGGTCAATGCAAAAAGTTTGGGTGGCATTTTGATTAATTGTTCAGCAGTCTTACGGCTTCAGGGTAGAAGCTGTTAAGAAAACTTTTTGACCTAGACTTGGCACTCCAAAATTGCGCATATATATAGTTTATATACCAATCCCCATGTTTTTTGTTGGGCCTGACTTTACTGTATGCATACCCTGTTGACTGTCTCATATTTTTGTTCAGTTGTTATCTGTATTCTCTATCCTGTATTTTTTTCCCGAGTTATCTAACTGTAGTCTGTAACAGTTTCACCCTTTGTTTTGATTTGTTAAAGTCAAGTTCTAAATCGAAGTCTCCAGAGAGGAGCAATCTAAACATGAGTAAACGCCTAAACAAGAGTAAATGATCCTCCCCGTTCCCCATCGGACAGATCTTCCCATAATGCATCATTCTCAACAACTCATCTTGAAGACTAACAGTTGTGCATGAAATCCCAGGAGGAAGCTGTCCACATTCCACCTTCTAAATTATTTTTTGGAAGGAAAATAATTCTACCTCAGATTCTATGGAATATAGGTTTACTTTGCAAAAATGGTATACAGGCGTCTACGGGATTCTTTGATCATCTGACAGACAGACAGGAGTACGGATGCTACAATACACTATCCCAGGTATGTCATTGAGAGCAGGGCATGGGATACCAGGTGTAGTCATTTGTTTTCAGAATAATTAGAAATTAAAGAGATAATGAGCCCTTTGGAGACAAAGTCAAGTGGCAAAAAACTATATAAAAATAGGGCCTACACTTTATGAGAAGAAGATATATTTGTTGCGAAATCCCTCTTTATCCATCATCCATGATATGCATAAGACCAAACAATCACAATTTCTGATTTGGAGTGTAGGGGAAAGTGTAGCACTGCAGTCTGTTGTTTATACGCTTATTGCAACTTCATATTTAGTCATTTTCTGTAGTGGAGTGTATATAGGAGTGCATACTTTACAGTGTAAAGTGTTCCATGGGGAGAGGCCATTCCATTGGTTGTTTTGTTGGTATTATAGATCATCCAACTGAATCCAGTGTGCATTCCACTATGACTTTGTAGTGTCATTAAGCATACGGAAGACATGCAAAAAGATTTGGGAATACCTGTAGTGAGAGACAACAAACACTAAAGCCCTATAGGTGATAGTAAGAATTGTCAGTGATCATTAATGTTTGCAGTTTCGTGATTATGTGTGACCATTTTCATGGCACATGGGGACTTATTATTCTTACCGAAGCGGAGATAAAAAGCTTGTGTTGGCCTTTAGGGAGGTTTCTTGCCAGTGCTGTCCACATTTCCTGAGCCGTTTATGTATTTAGGAGAAGCACGTAGACGACATATCCACACAGAAACACCACCTTGCTGCATTCCAAATCAGAATGAATGAAGCCCTAGAGATGAAAGGCAAACATATGCAGAGATTATGAAGGAACAACGAACAGTGATGTTCCTGGAATAGCTACATATAGAACAACCTCAAAGATTCACGAAGTGGGTAACTAAAGTATTCTCCTCAACTGCTTTAGTAAAGTCTTTAGTCTACATAAAATACCTCAGAAACTGAAATGTTTTGTCTTGAGGAATTTTGAATGGAAAATGTCAGAGCAAAGGACCGGAGTTAGCTTTTTAGCTCATTTACATAACCAACATTTCCATCCCACTTTAAAGAAGCAACAATAACTTTATAGAGCATTCATAAAGTCTTCAAAAACATGTCATAGATACTCCACAACCCTTCTGTGTGATCCTTTAGAATTGCTTATGAAAGGTTTCTGAAACATCTAGGTGGCTTTATAAAGTGTATAATAAGTAGCTTCGATGTTGGATCCTCACTAATAGTGTATCAGTCCTTGAGTATCTTCCTTCAGATGACTCCTCAGAGAGCGTTAGAGTGGAATCACTTTAATCATCATGCATGTACTGCATGAACTGTATATGATACTCTAACTGCTCTTTCCCTCCATTCCCTTGTCTTTGGGAAAATATTACTGGAATGTGATCCAAATTTTTTAATAATATAGCTACCGTTGAATCTTGAATCTCTGCATGCTCCCTCTTACTGAGAAGGGAAACATTTTATTCTGCCTGCACTGCTATTGCCTGCTAGCAAAAACCAAGGCCCGGGTATCCAAATCTCAGAGGAGAGATTATTTCATATGATTCTTTAGAGGAAATAAATGAAACCCCTGCTACCGAGCACTTTATTAACACTTGCTCTGGAGTTCCCCTGCGACCACTGTGTGTTTATTGGAAACACCAAAGGATCTAAATTCTGTTCAGAGTGTGTTGACCCTTATTTCCAGTCAGATTCACCATGGACTCCGATTCTTTATGGAAAGAAAACTACAATTTCTCACAGCATAAACACTAGTTGTGTGAGGATGACCACTAGAATGACTATATAACATTGGTTGAGAAGAGTAGGTTTGGTTGGAAGAATACTGGGAAATAATTGTATATATCCCAAATGGCACCCTATTCCACCGTAGGGCTGTGCTCAAATGTAGTGTACTATTTAGGGAATAGGGTGCCATTTGGGATGCAAAATGTGATCTATATGAATAAAGGTTCAATGGAAAGTAGGTGTAAGGAAATGTGATAGAGACAATTACTATTACTCAGAAACCAAATCAATAAGGAGCCAAACAGTTTTAAGACAAACATGTCCACATATCCACTCTAACATCATTGACTTGAATAATAAGTAACTTTCTGCCAACTTAAAACCAACCCAATCATTTTTTCCCCCATACTGAGTATAGCATACACCTGAGCTGTGTTAATTAGTTTGGTAACACCTCATATTCTGGAATAATTTATTGATATTCTGGGATAGTGTATTTATGTAGGCCTAGTTTTGTTGTTTTTCACCAATCTATCAATGATACTGATAAGCATCCAACAAATGTTCCATCTGGTGTCCAATCAATATCAACAAAAAAAATGCTATGGTCATGTAATTCTTCCACACATACTGTATTGTGAAAACCACTTCTTGTTTAGACAGCAGATAGTGGAACAAGTTTAGTTTTCTATGAGTAATGCCGTAGTTCTAAAATGGGTCTAGATGTTGATACCCTTGTCAGTTCGCTGCTGTTCAAGTAATTTATCTGGCTGCTGCGTTATTTTCTCTGAATTTCAACGTTTCTCTGATTACCTTGGCAGATAATGATCTTCCCATTTTGATTACCTTATTACATCCTCAGAGAGTGGTTGTATCCTAAATGACACCCTATATTCCCTTTATAGTGAACTACTTTTGACAGGCTCTGGTCAAATGTACTGCATTATACAGGGAATAGGGGTCCATTTGGGATGGACCACAGACTGTTTCATGCTGCTTTCAGAACAAGATGGAGTGATAATCATAATCAGAGCCCCCACCAATCAGAGCTATTCAACAGGTTATGTGACGCATTCAAATTGACAAAGAAGCTTTTTCTGCAAAAGAAATATATTTTCCACATTATTATAGCACTACTTTGGATGCACCTGTGTGTCCCATAGATAACCCCCTTAATCAGTAAGGAGAGCATAAATAAATAAACACCTCAAATGAGACCTGGTTTTATCCACACACTAGATATCCAATTACAGCTTTTTCCACTCTTTATTTTTTCTTCTTATACAATCACATCCTTAATCCACTTTTGTCAAATCCAATGTTCCTTTCTGTTGCATCAACATTTTGAGAGTTAGGTTGTTGAATGTGTATAGAATGTTTTGATTGTGGTGGTGGATCGTGACTTTTATGGGAATATTACTTAGGGCTCTATTCAATCAGATCCGCTTGAGCCAACATCCACATAGCGGTTGTTTTGGCGGTGTCAGAGGTGGAACTGTGTTAGAGCTGTCAAATCCACAAATTGCTCCCAGCATTACACCTAAAGCAGATATTGACATGACAGTCGCATTAACAGAAATCCCATGCAACCTTGTTTGCAAGTTCAAACACTGGAAAGATTAGGATGATAGAATTCTCATGATTTAGTCAAATGATTTTTCAATTTGACCATAAATGTTTCTATATAGCCTACACTTTCTCATTCTGAACTAATGCGAGTAGGGCTGGTGTGGCTTCATGACAATGATCTCCAAACATCCACTATGTGGGTGTCTGCTATTGCCAGTTAACGCTTGATCTGGTTGAATCTAGGCCCTAATAGCATAGGAACTGTCAGGGGTTTGAAAGGACAAGAAGAAAGATAAATGTACCTTTACCTTTAACCTTTTACAATTACCCCCTACTGCACCTCTGAAAGAATTATGTCATCATACCTTACACGGCCATGTTTTAATGAACAGAACAGCTGTTCCACAACATTCAACTTGCATCTACTATAAAAAATCCCCTTTTCCAAGAGATGCAAAACATGATGCAATTTACTGTAGTCTAAATCTGCTGACTATATATGCCTCCACCACAGATTTATATTTATGGGCATTATAAACAAAATACCAGTGATATCGCTTTAAGTTGTCAGCCCCCATTTCGCAATCTGCTCTTTCTCGTTTAGTTTGACTGGATATGAAGCTAGTTAATATATTTCTGTTCTGCTGACTGGATCCTTCCCTTATTCCAAATTGAGGTATATTAACGACAGTCTTTTAATATGGAGCTAAGGCTGACTGTGTGCCAAATGGCACCCTATTCCCTAAATAGTACACAGCTTTTGACCAGTGCACTATGGGCCCTGGAAAAAGTAGTCCATTAAAAAGGGAATAGAGTGCCATTTGGGACGAAGACAGCCTTAGCTCCATATTAAAAGACAGTCTCAGCTCAATTGGCTTTTCATCCCTCTAATATCTGAGAGAGAGGAAATTAGAACATGTTTTAAGGATCATTGTGAATTGATATTTTTTCTTCCTTCCATGAGAGTTTTTAATCATTGGAATATTTTTTATATTTTGATTCAATGTGATAATGATAAAAATCCAACTAAGAATTCCCCTCTGGACAGATGAAGTTGCTTCCAAAATGGAACCCTATTCCCTACATAATGCATTACTTTTGACAAGGGCCTTGATCAAAAGAAGTGTACTATATGGGAAATAGGGTGCCACACACAGAAATGAGAGCTCCATCATGGCTAGATATATCAGGTTTTCTACACGACCGGGTCTGTGGGTATGATAGAAATTGTTAAAAGGTTAACCTCTTAAACTGGTACAACACTTCTACTGACGGTTGGCACAAATACACAACATTCAGTAACTTGTTGTATACTGCATTTTCACTGCAACCAGTAGCCTGTAGTGTATTGTAAAATTACAGGAGATTTTTAACAGTATAGCATTTCATGGCATAAAGGAAAACATGGTTGGAGGAGAAGGAAAGAACAGGATGGTTCTTCACAACCATCATCACAGCAGTACAAAAAACTGCCTGAACAGTAACGAACTCTGCCTGAAAAATCGTTACACAAATCATCCTTACCCCTGACAAAGAACCCATCAATAGAACATTTTTGGAGAGTGTAGACTTCAGAGAGAGAAATATCTCTTGTTCTCTACTGAATTTAAACATGATGGTATAGACCCTAACCTCAAACGTAGTTATCTACTTAAATACCCCAGGGCTCACTCTTTCTTATGAAGGAGAAACATTTAAAATCCTGAGACTTCACGCTTGGCATTTTCACGTGGGAAGAAAAAGCCCTATGGTTGTGCTTTGAGAGAAATCTTAAAGCTACCTTGATAATGACATGGAGGAGAGAACTATCTATCCTTTGTCCTTCATTTCCCCACCTTATCATTATTCCCCACCTTTCCTATACAGATAATTTGCTGAACAAACAAGATGGTAGCCATGTAGCCAGGGTGAACCTTAAAGCTGCAATATGTAACGTTTTGGGTGACCCAACCAAATTCACATATATGTGTGTTATAAATCTGTCATGCTCAATGAAAACAAGTCTAAGAAGCTGTTGATCTGTTCTATGTGCGCTATTTCTATACTTCCCGTTTTTAAGTTTAGTTTTTACTTCTTTTACTCTCGGTTTTGTACACCTTCTTCAAACACCTGAAAATACAATATTTATGGTCATGGAAAACAAAATTCACAGCAATTTAGATGGTAAAATAATTCTCTACACTATACTTGCTTGTTTTGTCACATAAACTGAAATTAGGTGAACTATTACAATATTAGTAACCAGGAAATGGTGGAGCGATTTCTGCATAGTGCATCTTTAAAATACAATATTTAGGATACTCTGAAATTCTATGTACTGTGTATTGGCATTACAACAAAGATGCTCTATATACGTTTTGAACTTTGACAGACTATTTTACCACTAAAGGCAACTTGCAAACATACAAACATTAAGATAGTTATGTTGTATGTACTGCATTACTTTTCAATAAAGACATCTACACAGTTTGTGCTGTGAGAGACCACACGTTTTCTCAGTAATTTCAGTCGTTATCTAGAAACCACTTGAGGGGACTATTACTTAGAAAATAAACATCAGCAATTTTCCAAGTTCTTCTTATGGTTATTTTCATAATTCATCATTCATCTTGCAATTACTGCTAATTGCATCCAGTAGCTGGCTGGCTGAAAGCTATCACTCACAGCTATGCAGTGCCCTATTCACAGATACAGAATAATCAGGGGACTGAGTGCATCATTCAATCTAGTGTTGTGGTTTTCACCCCAACCAACTGTGTCAAATTAAATTGTTACAGTACACACTAAAAACAAATAGTTCTATATAGTGCCAAATAAGTGTTATTTGGCTTGTAACCATAGCAGAACCCTTTTTGGTTCTATAAAGAACCATGCTCATAAGGTTCTAAATGGAACCTGCAATTCTAGTTAAATTATATCAATCTTGAACAGGAGAGTGCATGCGCATGCTTTGATTTATATCAACAATATTCAAGTGATAGGCTGTTTCAATAATCTGCAGCTGAAATGTAAAAATATTGCAATCTTTACAATTAAAAAACAAGGTGACCCCGAAAGCCAGATGGAGATGGGTAAATTAGATGCGCATTCAGTCTTTATTACTGTAGCATAGACTATGCGGCAGCAAATGTAGACCTACCTGTGACAAGAAAAAAAGTTACCATGATGAGATGATAGGTCTAGTGTACATGCATTGTGAAGTGCACTCTGTACTGAGATGGGCTATTTGTCCCCACCCTGAGTGTTGATTCATCATCTAGAGGCTGTAGAGAAGCCAGATTTAGACATCACATACAGTATAATTTAATTGTTCCATTTCACACCATGCTATTCATATAATTATTTACATAATTTACCAGTTTCTCACAGTTATTTATCCCGGGAAAGGGGAATGGTTTTGGATGGTAAATCTCGGTAACCTGCCATTCAGGTTACAAGCCTTTGGGGCTATTTTGAACTCTTTTTATGCTTATTTATAGAACTGTTATATAGAACCATACAGGTTTTTTAAAATTCTGGTTTAACCCTTTAGACCCCAATAGAATTCTAGAATGATGTTGTACTTTACTGAGCAAATTTTCTCACACTATTCAAGCAAACAGACATACAGTAGCTCAAAATCACAGAACATATGACAATTACAAGTTAACTTTGTTTTAAAGAGCACAACCTCTTCTTTAATATGACTCCACATTCATGTAAATAGGAGTAACACAAATGTTGTCTTCCATTGTGTGAAGACATTTACCATGAAAAAATGATTAACGCTCAAAAAAACAAACTTGAGTATTTAAAATGTAGTACAATTACTCACTCAAAATGTACCAAGTATAATATATTATACTCATAAATATTAATTACATATACATATTAAAGAAATGCAAAAATGTGACCAGAGGACAATATTCAGAAAGTATTTCAAAACCCACACAAAGTAGTCTTTTGAATGACAATAATTCTTACTACTGTAACATGAGTAAAAATACAAACTATTCAGAGACTATTTCAAAATGTAGATATCCTCTCTCAATAAGATTTAGTACAGACTAGGCCTGACACATAAACGTGAAAATAGTAGCCTACTTTGAAAAAAAATCTGTGAATGCAACGCATATTAGATAGAGACAGATAAAGAGAGAAGATACAAAATGCAACAACTGTTCAGAGACAATAAAATATTTGTAGGACAATTTCAAAGTTCACACTGTCACTTTAGTTTTTTCATGTAGCCTAAAACATGTCATGGAACTTCTCTAAGCACGCATCGCATCCATCATATAATTGACAGCTTTGGAAAGAAAACACTCTGACGTTTCCAAAACTGCAAAGATATTATCTGTGAGTGCCCCATAACTGATGCTACAGGCGAAACCAAGATGAAACTTCAAACAGGAAATGAGCAGGATTTTTGAGGCTCTGTTTGCCAATGTCTCCTTATATGGCTGTGAATGCCCCAGGTATGAGCCTGCCCTTTCTATCTTTTCTCCAAGGTGTCTGCAGCATTTTGACGTATTTGTAGGCATATCATTGGAAAATTGGCCATAAGAGACTACATTTACCAGGTGTCCGCCCGGTGTCCTTTGTTGAAATTGCAGCGTAATCTACAAGCTGCATGCAGTCATCCAGTGATTTGAGAGGAGAGAAGAGACTTCCACGAACAATATATCATGAAGAAATATGTGAAAAACACCTTGAGGATTGATTCTAAACAACGTTTACCATGTTTCAGTCTATATTATGGAGTTAATTTGGAAAAAAGTTTGGCGTTATGATGACTGAATATTCATTTTTTTTGTAGCCAAACATGACACAGAAAACGGAGAGATTTCTCCTGCACAAATAATCTTTCAGGAAAAACTGAAACTGAGTCTCCTCATTGAAAACATCTGAAGTTCTTCAAAGGTAAATGATTTTATTTGAATGCTTTTCTGGTTTTTGTGAAAATGTTGCCTGCTGAATGCTAACGCTAAATGCTACGCTAGCCTGCAATAGCTATCAATACTGTTACACAAATGCTTGTTTTGCTATGGTTGAGAAGCATATTTTTTTTTAAATCTGAGATGACAGTGTTGTTAACAAAAGGCTAAGCTTGAGAGCTAGCATATTGATTTCATTTCATTTGCGATTTTCATGAATAGTTAACGTTGTGTTATGCTAATGAGCTTGCGGATAGATTTACACAATCCTGGATACAGATTTTTTTCGTAGCTAAATGTGATGCAGAAAACGGAGAGATTTGTCCTGCACAAATAATCTTTCAGGAAAAACTGAACATTTGCTATCTAACTGAGAGTCTCCTCATTGAAAACATCCGAAGTTCTTCAAAGGTAAATTATTTTATTTGAATGCTTTTCTGGTTTTTGTGAAAATGTTGCCTGCTGAATGCTAATGCTAAATGCTAAGCTAGCTATAGCTATCAATACTGTTACACAAATGCTTATTTTGCTATGGTTGAGAAGCATATTTTTTTAAATCTGAGATGACAGTGTTGTTAAAACCTCTTAAGCTTACCCCTTACATTTTTGAACATTCTGTTAAAAATCCCGCAACATTTCAGCGTCCTGCTACTCATGCCAGGAATATAGTATATGCATATGATTAGTATGTGTGGATAGAAAACACTCTGATGTTTCTAAAACTGGTTAAATCACGGCTGTGACTATAACACAACGTGTGTTTCATCGAAAAGCGCAAGGAAAACTGATCACCGAAAACTGGAAAAAAATATCAATGCGCCACTTGCATGTATTGTCTATGGGACAGCCAATTAGATGGGGCTGAGATTGCAAGTCCTACAGCTTCCACATGATGTCGCCAGTCTTGTCAATTGCCTGGGAGTTGTTTCTTGGTCAAACGAGTAAGAGAGATCCCATTCCTTCCGGTCTCCGACAGGATGTTTTGGAAGAGAGATTTTCGACCATGATTTGAAGACGTGAAGCTATTGAATTCACATCGCCCCATGATCAATTTGATAGATTATTAACGTTTACTAATAGCTAAAGTTGGATTACAAAAGTATTTCGAAGTGTTTTGTGAAAGTTTATCGTCAACGTTTTTAATTTTAAAAAATTACGTTGCGTTTTAAAACGCTGTATTTTTCTGGATCACACACTTTTCATAGATCGATATTTTGGGTATATATGGACCGATTTAATCGAAACATCAAACATATACTAGAAAAACTCATCACATTACAATATTTTTGGAATAACGTGAACTATTAACCTTTAATAACAAAACAAAAATAACATACATTTTCATATTCCATCTATCGTCATGACCACCATTGTGGGTGACGGAACCATTGTTCCAAAGTCCCTTTATTTAATGTTTAATGTTCTGAGGCTGGTTCTCCACAGTAACAGGACAAAGGAATTTTTCTGTGGCCTGAGATTTACCAGGGACGTGAGGGGTCATAAAACCCCCCACATCTTCAGACCCCTAGATCTCTCCTCCTCTGTTGGGGTTGAGAGATAATCTGTAGGGTTGTGGTCTCCTGTAACCTGACCTGGTCAGGACAGTCATAACACACTCCATTATCTCAGATGACTGTTCAATTTCCTGTCGAACATGAAATGGTATAAAGCGGAGCAGACAGTTATCATGTGGTAGCGGCTAACGGGCGGATGGCCATGCTGCAATGTTTTTTCGTGGTGAGTGTGTGAACATGGAGCCCTATTAGACGCCAGCCGCCTCGGCTTCTCTGCAGTACCCTCAAACACAATAGACCATCTTATTATATCTGTCCCATGCCCACCTGACTGCCTGGCTGAGAGGCACTGAGAGGCCTGAATAGCCATACTCAAGCTGCTGGTGATCATGGGCTGCACAGACCTTTTGTGCCCTGACATCTGGACCATAAGCTCTGTGACAAGGTTTTATTCAGTCTCTTTCAATTTCATTTTCAATTTAAGGGGCTTTATTGGTATGGGAAATACATGCTTACATTGCCAAAGCAAGGGAAATAGATAATAAACAAAAGTGACATAAACAATAAAAAATGAAGAGTAAACATTACACTCACAAAAGTTAAAAAAGAATAAAGACATTTCAATTGTCTTATTATGGCTATATACAGTGTTGCAACAATGTGCAAATAGTTCAAGTACAAAAGGGAAAATAAATAAACATAAATATGGGTTGTATTTACAATGGCGTTTCTTCATCACTGGTTGCCTTTTCTTGCGGCAACAGGTCACAAATCGTGCTACTGTGATGGCACACTGGTATTTCACCCAAAATATATGGGAGTTTATCAAAATTTTATTTGTTTTTGAATTCTTTGTGGATCTGTGTAATCTGAGGGAAATATGTGTCTCTAATATTGTCGTACATTTGGCAGGAGGTAAGGAAGTGTAGTTCAGTTTCCACCTCATTTTGTGGGCAGTGTGCACATGGCATGCCTTCTCTTCAGAGCCAAGTCTGCCTACGGCGGCCTTTCTTAATAGCAAGGCTTTGCTCACTGAGTCTGTAAACAATCAAAGCTTTCCTTAATTTTGGGTCAGTCACAGTGGTCAGATATTATGCCACTGTGTAGTCTCTGTTTAGGGGCAAATCGCATTCTAGTTTTCTAATTTATTTTGACAATTCTTTCCAATGTGTCAATTAATTATCTTTTTGTTTTCTCATGATTTGGTTGTGTCTAATTGTGTTGCTGTCCTCGGGCTCTGTGGGGTCTGTTTTTGTTTGTGAACAGAGCCCCATGACCAGCTTGCTTAGGTTTACTCTTCTCCAGGTTCATCTTTCAGTTGGTGATGAATTTGTGATGGAAGGTTTGGGAATCTCAGAATATATTGCCTCTTTTCTGGATTTCGAAAATTAGCGGGTATCGACCTAATTCTGCATGCATTATTTGGTGTTTTGCATTGTACACTGAGGATATTGTTTTGCAGAAATCAGCATGCCGAGTCTCAATTTGGTGTTTGTCCCATTTTGTGAATTCCTGGATAGTGAGGGGACCCCAGACCTCACAACCATAAAGAGCAAAGGGTTCTATAACTGATTCAAGTACTTCTAGCCAGATCCTAATTAGTATGTTGAATTTTATGTTCCTTTTGATGGCATAGAAGGCCCTTCTAGCCCTGTCTCTCAGATCGTTCATAGCTTTGTGGAAGTTCTGTTGCGTTGATGCTTATTCCGAGGTATGTTTAGTTTTTTTGTGCTCTAGGCCAACGTTGTCTAGATGGAATTAGTATTTGTGGTCTCTCTTTCTCGGAATCTGTCTCGCCGTTCTTTTTCTTTCTTTCTCTCTCACGCTCTCTCTGTCTCTCTCCCTCTTAAATCCAATGTTATTGGTCACATACAAGTGATTAGCAGATCTTGTCGCAGGTGTGACAGTGCAATAATATCTAACAAATTACACAACATATACCCAATACACACAAATCTAAGTAGGAATGAATTCAGACTATATACAGTTGAAGTCGGAAGTTTACATACACTTAGGTTGGAGTCTTTAACTTCTTGCGTCGAGCCATGCCTGATCCGGGATCGTGAATAAAGCCTCAAGCTCATTACCATAACGCAACGTTAACTATTCATGAAAATCGCAAATTAAATGAAATAAATATGCTAGCTCTCAAGCTTAGCCTTTTGTTAACAACACCATTTGCGACCAAGCTTTAACTTCACGTCGTCGCTGCCAGAGTGCCTGAGTCGCCCTTCACGCCAGAGTTGCCGGAGCCTTCCGCCTGTCCGGCGCTGCCGGAATCTCCTGTCTATTCGGGGCCCGCTGCAAGGGTCCCCAGTCCGAGGTCGCCGCTCCAAAGGCGCCACTTAAGTGGGCCAAGACTATGGTGGAGTGGGGTGCACATCCCGCGCCAGAGCCCACACCGCAGACAGATGCCCACCCAGATCCTCCCCTATGGGGTTAGGTTTGGGAGGGGGAGGGGGGTACTGTCACGTCCTGACCTTAGTTCCTTTTTTATATCTCTGTTTTACTGTGGTCAGGGCATGAGTTGGGGTGGGCATTTGATGTTTTTGTTCTTTGTTTTGTATTTCTGCTTTTGACCTGGTATGGTTCCCAATCAGAGGGAGCTGTCTATCGTTGTCTCTGATTGAGAACCATACTTAGGAGCCTGTTTTCCCACTATGATTTGTGGGTAGTAGTTTTCTGTTGTGTGTCTGCACCAGCCAGAACTGTTTCGGTAGTTCGCTTTGTTATTTTTGTTATTGCTGTGTTCATTTAATAAATACGGACACATACCACTCTGCACCTTGGGCCTCACCTTCTTCCACCTACGACAATTGTTACAGACAGGGAATTTTTACTAGGATTAAATGTCAGGAATTGTGAAAAACTGAGTTTAAATGTATTTGGCTGAGGTTTATGTAAACGACTAATGTACAGTAGAATACAATAGAATACAGTTTATCCATATGAGATGAGTAATGCAAGATATGTAAACATTAAGTAACTAAGTTACAAACACACACTCTGCAAGTAGGCCTAGGTTCTACATTCCGGCGCCGACAGAGATGGCCGCCTCGCTTCGCGTTCCTAGGAAACTATGCAGTTTTTTTGTTTTTTTTACGTGTTATTTCTTACATTAGTACCCCAGGTCATCTTAGGTTTCATTACATACAGTTGAGAAGAACTACTGAATATAAGATCAGCGTCAACTCACCATCAGTACGACCAAGAATATGTTTTCCGCGATGCGGATCCTGTGTTCTGCCTTACAAACAGGACAACGGAATGGATTGCATGCAGCGACCCAAGAAAACGACTCCGAAAAAGAGGGAAACGTAGCGGTCTTCTGGTCAGACTCCGAACAAGGGCACATCGTGCACCACTCCCCAGCATTCTTTTTGCCAATGTCCAGTCTCTTGACAACAAGGTTGACGAAATCCGAGCAAGGGTATCATTCCAGAGGGACATCAGAGACTGCAACGTTCTCTGCTTCACGGAAACTTGGCTTGCTGGGAAGACGCTATCCGATGCGGTGCAGCCAACGGGTTTCTCCACGCATCGTGCCGACAGAAACAAACATCTTTCTGGTAAGAAGAGTGGCGGGGGCGTATGCCTCATGACTAACGAGACATGGTGTGATGAAGGAAACATACAGGAACTCAAATCCTTCTGTTCACCTGATTTAGAATTCCTCACAATCAAATGTAGACCGCATTATCTTCCAAGAGAATTCTCTTCGATTATAATCACAGCCGTATATATCCCCCCCAAGCAGACACATCGATGGCTCTGAACTAACTTTATTTAACTCTTTGCAAAATGGAAACCATTTATCCGGAGGCTGCATTCATTGTAGCTGGGGATTTTAACAAAGCTAATCTGAAAACAAGACTCCCTAAATTTTATCAGCATATCGATTGCGCAACCACGGGTGGTAAAACCCTGGATCATTGTTACTCTAACTTCCGCGACGCATATAAGGCCCTGCCCTGCCCCCCTTTCGGAAAAGCTGACCACGACTCCATTTTGTTGATCCCTGCCTACAGGCAGAAACTCAAACAAGAGGCTCCCACGCTGAGGTCTGTCCAACGCTGGTCAGACCAAGCTGACTCCACACTCCAAGACTGCTTCCATCACGTGGACTGGGACATGTTTCGTATTGCGTCAGATAAAAATATTGAGGAATACGCTGATTCGGTGTGCGAGTTCATTAGAACGTGCGTCGAAGATGTCGTTCCCATAGCAACGATAAAAACATTCCCTAACCAGAAACCGTGGATTGATGGCAGCATTTGCGTGAAACTGAAAGCGCGAACCACTGCTTTTAATCAGGGCAAGGTGTCTGGCAACATGACTGAATACAAACAGTGCAGCTATTCCCTCCGCAAGGCTATTAAACAAGCTAAGCGTCAGTACAGAGACAAAGTGGAATCTCAATTCCGTTCAACGGCTCAGACACAAGAGGCATGTGGCAGGGTCTACAGTCAATCACGGACTACAAGAAGAAACCCAGCCCAGTCACGGACCAGGATGTCTTGCTCCCAGGCAGACTAAATAACTTTTTTGCCCGCTTTGAGGACAATACAGTGCCACTGACACGGCCTGCAACGAAAACATGCGGTCTCTCCTTCACTGCAGCCGAGGTGAGTAAGACATTTAAACGTGTTAACCCTCGGAAGGCTGCAGGCCCAGACGGCATCCCCAGCCGCGCCCTCAGAGCATGCGCAGACCAGCTGGCCGGTGTGTTTACGGACATATTCAATCAATCCCTATACCAGTCTGCTGTTCCCACATGCTTCAAGAGGGCCACCATTGTTCCTGTTCCCAAGAAAGCTAAGGTAACTGAGCTAAACGACTACCGCCCCATAGCACTCACTTCCGTCATCATGAAGTGCTTTGAGAGACTAGTCAAGGACCATATCACCTCCACCCTACCTGACTCACTCCTGTTGTTGTTCTTTCCCCTCCTGTTCTGCTCTTTGTCCCATCCAGCTATATCTGTCTTACTTTCTTTCTCTACTACTCTCCTCCTCTGTATCCTAAATGTGTTTCTCGTCCTCTCTAAGCACCTCCTGACACTCCTATTTTTCTTTGAGTCCCTCCCTCCATATCTCCCCCCCCATCTCCTCCTCCTGCAAAGCGACTCCTGTCTGGCCCACCTGCACACAGTCCTTGGAGAGTGCTGACTTATTTTCTGGTAGCGCCATTCCGGCTGGGCTGGGAGGAGCACTTTATATTGGAGTGGAGAAGGGCAGGAACAGCGTTAGACATATGTTGCTTGTCAGACATTGAGCTTATGCAACATCTCCTGAAATGCCAGACGGCAATGCATCATTATTTGAATACATTTACATTTACATTTAATTACTCCATGGAGTCCATGCCCCCGTGTTTGTTAACCAGCTATTTGCACTAGACTACTAGACAAACGGGTGTAGGCTATTATGTCATATGTGGCGCCTAGGCTTTTTTAAGGGTAACAAGGTTTTAAACTTTTTAATTCTTGTTTGTAGATAATGTTGACGTCAATCCTGTAGCAGCAAACTGTGACAAGAAACAAACAATGAATGAAGTTGCATGGTCCATTTTTTTGTTAGTCCTTTGTCAATGTTAACAGAAGTAAACATTAAAGGCTCTTTTTCACACCTGTGGCACAACCGCTTAGTACTACTATGCCATAAACAATTTATCAAGGCTTGTTTGCATTTGAGTTTATTATCAACTCAGTTCACACTAGCAGAATAGCTTTAGTGTGGACTTAATGTCGTAAAACTGCTGGTTCGGTGTGTATAACTGTTATCTGTCTGTTATACTTCTCTCTGTGCTGTGTGGGATCAATGAGGGTGAATTTTCAAACACCACCCTATTCCTTATATACAGTAGTACACTACTTTTGACCAGAGGCCTATGAACCCTGGTCAAAAGTAGTGCACTAAATAGGGAACAGGGAGCCATTTGGGATGCAACCTGAGTCATTAAGATGAGGACCATCTACATTCGTGTCAATGTCATCCACTCTTGTGTACACATTCACCGCTAGCACACACAACATCCGACGGCGAGCACGATGGGTCCATTTCCAATCTACAATGTAATCTGCCCATTTAAAAACCACAGGCCAACTGGGGGTGGGGGGGGTTCTGAAAGGTATAACAACTACCATTCCCTCAGACAAGTACCTAAATGTCATGTTTTGTCTTATATCATCTTGTCATTTTGCTTTTCCTTCTGTTCGTTTTCCCCCTGCTGGTCTTTTTAGGTTCGTTCCCCTTTTTCTCTCTCCCTTCCTCTCTCTCTTCTCTCTATCGTTCCGTTCCTGCTCCCAGCTGTTCCTATTCCCCTAATCAATCATTTAGTCTTCCCACACCTGTTCCTTATCTTTTCCCCTGATTAGAGTCCCTATTTCTTCCCTTGTTTTCCGTTCCTGTCCTGTCGGATCCTTGTCTATTGTTCACCGTGCTGTGTTTGTGTATCGCCCTGTCGTGTCGTGTTTCCCTCAGATGCTGCGTGGTGAGCAGGTGTCTGAGTCTGCTAAGTTCAAGTGCCTTCCCGAGGCAACCTGCAGTTCAAGATCAAGTCTCCAGTCGGTTCTCGTCATTACGAGTGGAAATTGTTTTATTTGATTGTATTTTTACTTTACTGGATTAAAGACTCTGTTTTCGCCAAGTCGCTTTTGGGTCCTCATTCACCTGCATAACACTAAATTAAACAACAGCAGAGCTAGCAGTCTGAAGAGAGAGTATGGCTGCTGCTCCATCACATTTCCTCTCTGGCTGTAATGTAATAGCCTCTCCATGCTATGAGAGATAGGGAGAACGGTCACATATTAATTAATGCCACTATTTGCATGCACAAGCGGTTTCTGAGGGTCTATCAAAGCAAATTGCTTTATGTGGAGAGAACATGACCCTGAGAACCACTGGGTTTTGTAAATAAGCCATTATCCATCTAAAACGTAATTACATCGCTAATGCCCTGCACCGGTGCAGGGCCCCCGCCAGCCCGACTAGACACATACCTGGGCCTAATTGATAAACGTATTACACTTCAACGTTTACAACTCGGGAATGGAAATGTTGCTTAGTTGACCTGCCAGGTGAGAGACAATATCGAAATGAGCGGACGAGCGGGACACGTGATCAAGGAGGTCATTCAGCTCTGGCAGACAGAGAGAGGGATGGGGGTAAAGAGAGACAAAGGGGAGAGAGAGTGAGAGCGGGGGAGGTAGGGTAGAGTGAGGGCGGTAGAGAGAGAGAGAGAATTAAACATGTTGCCTCATATTTTCTGTTAGGTCCCTGTGAGGTGAGGATCATGACATTATCCATTGTAATCTAAGTAAATATGCCAAGGTGTTGGGTGACATGTTCTGAATCAGTAGAGATTGGAAAGACAACACCTGCACATATGCGGTACAATTAATCCCCTTAAATTCCATGATAACTGCTAAATAACATGTAGCTTAACCTAATAACATATACCTTGTCATGATAACCTAATGCACCCTATTTGCCTGGTGATTGCTAAATAACATGTCACGGGTCTAAGAGCACTATGATCGAAATGAAAGAGTAACACCGTTAGAGCTGGTTACATGTAATGATGTGATAGTTTGATTAAAACCTGCTCGTGTGTTGTTTTGAATGAGAGTCCTCATCATCATCATACAACTATCATGCTGTGAGGAGCCGGCAGGTGGGAGAAGAGAAATCGTATCTCGTGATGCTGTCCATGTGGTAATCAGCATGTGATCACACATCCTGTGTATTTAAACAGGTTGCTGTTAATTGGCTAGCTAGCTGCGCCCCAACTTTTATTGTCGCTATAAATAATCTAGCTGTGCTACAGCAATGAATTGCAAATAGCCTCAACTAACTTGTATAATACTGTGGTTTTTCCTTGTGTCTCTTTACTATAAGTCTGAGTGTGGGTTTTTGTTCAATATTTGGTTAGAGAAAGCTTTTTAGATTTGAAATGTGTGAATGTTGAATGTTTTGACGTCAAATCTGTAGCAAGTGTTCCATGTGTACCAATTGCATTTATTGTTAGCTGACCTAATAGCTTAAAGTTGTTCAAAATAAAATAACGCTTAACTATGTTGAACAAGAAGTGTCTGTTTTCAGATAGATATGAAGTGTTCTCAATTATGAAAGTACAGCTTTACACTACTTTAAATTAGAATAATTGTGTCTAATAATCCTCTCCTTCGGTGACTTCGGTGACTTGAACGACTAAAATTTTCTTAACTCTCAGTGAAATACTCAATTGCTCCTTTCTTCCTTGAGGCGTGTTAGAGAGGACAAGTCGTTCAGCTGCTATGTGGCTCCTGCTGTGACTTCAGAGAATGTGCGTTGTTAGAGCCCTTTACATCCTTAGAAATCACGAAAGGTCAGATGTTTGAGATGTTTCCACATTTTTATTTTCACACAATGTCATTCCTTTTTATATTATGACATTACTGCAATGATCTTTTGGTGCATGGATGTCGAAGTGGAATGCCAACAATAGGAAAGTTAAAGGACCACAAACGCCACACTGAATGTTGATCTGACATTTGTCTGCCGATTGTTTGGCGTGCTGTGTTATAGGAACCACCCCTGGTGGGCGTCTGACTGCCAACATTATTGTGCAATTCTAATGCACTCTGTTCAGAGGTGTTAAGTACAGTACTCTCAGCCGGCAAATGCTATTGGTGTGTCCACACCTTAAGACTACACAGAGACAGCACACAGGAGCTATGTAAAACGTGTCTTTATTCTCTAGAAGTAAGCACCATCTCAATCCATTTACATGATAGACAATAATTTATAGACACAAGACAGGCATTACTATCAATGATAAACATGAAATTCACATCCTTACATAAGTCCTCCTCTTACAATTTTTTTATTGTTTCTCAAACATAAAAGGAACGCTGTATTTTTTAAAAGCAATATACTTGAACAGAATATGCATATTGCCGAGATACATTTTATACAAATAATCCTGATACAGCTAACATTACCCCAGACTATCACAGAATATGCAAAAAATATATATATAATCTCCACACACATAACAAAAATGTACCACTGACAAAAAAATTCAATAGCTAATATACCAACAGTGTAAATTAAGCTTTCACTACACCTTCGCAGTCTTCTTTGTTAACAAAGTTGAATTAACATTTCCTTGAAACCACCAAAGTCCACGAGGGTTGTCGACTTGAAGTCCCATGAGTGGCCCACATGCACACAACAGACCACTGATGCACCGGCCTCCTCGAGACCTATCTTGGTTTCACACATGCAGTCAAAAAGTGACAAAAGCAGCTAAGCTACAGTAAGTTTTCCCACCTGGCACACAGGTAGGCAGCTCCATCAATCCCTAACGAGTACCCAGCTGGTCGGACAGCAGAAATCTTCTCGTACGAGTGCCCACCCATGCAGCTACGTTGCATCCATTTTGAAAAAGCAAAAGCAAAATATACAGTGGGGTCCAGAATTATTACACTGTTAACAAAGATGAGCAACTAATACAGTGTAGAATAAATAATGCTGACCTATATTGTATGCTTTCGTTTTTTGACGCCAAACCCACCACTGGTGTGCATCGTCAAAGAGCTCTATTTTCATGTCAATTGACCATAGCACCGCCTGGAGATAAACAGCATTTGAACTTGTATTGGAACCAGTGCTATGGTCAGATGACATGAAAATGCAGTGGCCATGCACACTGATTAAAAGTACTTGAAGCTAGGGGGTACTATTTTTATCTTTGGAAAAATAACGTTCCCAAAGTAAACGGTCTATTTCTCAGGACCAGATGCTAGAATATGCATATAATTGACAGCTTAGGATAGAAAACACTCTAAAGATTCCACAACTGTAAAAAATATTGTCTGTGAGTATAACAGAACTGATATTGCAGGCAAAAGCCTGAGAAAAATCCAATCAGGAAGTGACTCTTATTTTGAAACCTCTGTGTTCCTATGCATCCCTATTGACCATTGAAAGGGATATCAACCAGATTACTTTTTCTATGGTTTCCCTAAGGTGTCTACAGCCTTTAGACATAGTTTCAGGCCTTTATTTTGAAGAATGAGCGTGAACGACCACATTACATAAGTGGTCAGGTGGGGGCTCTCAGAGTGATTTTTGCTCAAAAGAGAGAGGCGGCCATTGTTCCTCCCGGTCCTAGTGAAAAGCCAACTGTCCCGGTTGATATATTATCGAAGAGATATTTGAAAAACTCCTTGGGGATTGATCATTAAAAACATTTGACATGTTTCTGTCAACATTATGGATATAATTTGGCATTTTTGTCTGCGCTGTCGTGACCGCTATTTCCGGTGGATTCCTGGGCATAACGCACCAAACTAACAGAGGTATTTGGATATAAAAAATATCTTTATGGAACAAAAGGAACATTTGCTGTCTAACTGGGAGTCTCGTGAGTGAAAACATTCGAAGATCATCAAAGGTAAACGGTTAATTTGATTGCTTTTCTGATTTTCGTGACCAAGCTTCCTAATGTTAAGTGTACATAATGCTATGCTTGGCTATCGATAAACTTACACAAATGATTGTATTGCTTTCGCTGTAAAGCATAATTTCAAAATCTGAGACGACAGGGTGATTAATAAAAGGCTAAGCTGTGTTTTGCTATATTTCACTTGTGATTTCATGAACATGAATATTTTCTAGTATTCAGCGTTGCTGAATAGCATAGATCCAACAGTAGATCTAACAGTAGATCTCTTTGTTGCTTGGGACCTAGAACTAGCATCTCTGTTTTGCCCGAGTTTAAACGTTTAAAAAAATCTGCCACCCTTAAACTTAAGTCTTCACAGGGGCAGTACACAGGGGCTATGTTAAAAACTTATCTGGGATTGATGTCCCATCCACGAGATCGTTGAGCTAACATAGGCTAATGCTATTAGCATGAGGTTGTAAGTAACAAGAACCTTTCCCAGGACATCGACATATATGATATTTGCAGAAAGCTTAAATTCATGTTAATCTAACTACACTGTCCAAATTACAGTAGCTATTACAGTGCACAATTTTGAACATGAAAGTTATTAATAAACAAATTAGGCACATTTGGCCAGCCTTGATACAAAATTTTGAACAGGTATACAATGGTTCATTGGATCAGTTTAAACTTTGCACATACACTGCTGCCTTCTAGTGGACAAAATCTAAATTGCACCTGGGCTGGAATAATACATTATGGCAATTATCTTGCATTTAAAAGATGATAGTACACAAAACAAATAAAGAACAGTTTTCTTTCTTAGTATTATCTTTTACCAGATCAATTGTGTTATATTCTCAATCATTCCTTTCACATTTCTATAAACTTCAAAGTGTTTCCTTTCAATTGGTACCAATAATATGCATATCCTTGCTTCAGGGCCTGAGCTACAGGCACTTAGATGTGGGTATGTCATTTTAGGTAAACATTTAAAAAAAGGGGCAGATCCTTAAGAATTCTTCATTCTCTAGAAGCAACCACTACCTTAATCACATGACAGATGGGAATTTATAGACACAGGTCAGGCTTCAGTAATCAATGATAATCATTCACATCCTTACATAACCATTGAATCTATCGACAGTTCTTAAACAGACAGTGCACATAAATAGACAGTTCTTCAATAGACAGTGCACATAATTAGACAGTTCTTGAATAGACAGTGCGCATAAATGCAAATGATTTAAGACAACAGAATAGCATTTTCATTGGTGAATGCATATTCAACAATGGAACAAAAGGCACAAATGTACCTAAATAAAGAGACTAACATGATACAACAACAGCTAACGAGACGCTACAAACATGAAGTATGGGTCGGAATCCATATAAGCAGCCAGGCAATTACAATAAGAGTGTATGAATCCCAAATGGCCCCCTGTTCCCTATACAGTGCACTACTTTTGATCAGGGCCCATATCACAGCAAATTCTCCAGTGTTAAATCAATACTGAGAGTGTTAAATCGACACTGAAAGAGTGTGACCATACTGGAACTCAGAGTGTTAAATCAACACTAAAGAGAAGGGACCATATACACATTGGAACCATTGTTAACACTGGAGAAGTTGCTGTGTAGAGCTGTGGTCAAAAATGGTGCACGACATAGGAAATAGGGTGCCATTTGGGATTCAGAAGAGTATGCTAGGCATGCACCCACCTGATGTTTTGTGTCTATGTGAGACAGATGAATGAAGAGACAGTGTTTGTGAAGAGTGTGCATGTGTGCCTCCCTTTGTGTGATAAACAAAATGTGATAATACCCTCGTTGTGCTTCACCTGCGTTTAATGTCTGCACAGCCAGACAGATATGCTAATGCACTTTCCGCTATGAATATGAGGAGTATAAATACGAACAATCACACTGCCAAGCACTCCCTCTGGGGATATCACACAATGTATTGGGATTTTAGGTGCAGGTTTTCCAAACATCCCACAGTCTGGGTCTAACAGGGCCAGGTTTCTGAAGTGGTGTGTAATTAATTGCAAAATAGGATTAAGGACCAGCCATTGCACTAGATAGACTCCCTTCCATATCATTCAAAACAGCATGATGTGATGTTGCATTGTCCTGAATCTACGGATTAAGACAACTGCTGTGTATTAGCGCAATTTAGATTACAACCAGATTAAGACAAACGTGTTTATTATTGTTAATGATTTACTGAATTCTTTAGCAACTGTCCTAGATATACTGTAGGATTTTGCCTGATACCCAAATGGGCCTCTGGTCAGAAGTAGTGCACTCTGGGTAATAAGGTGCCGTGTGGGATGTAGACAATATACTACAATTTTTCACAGACCCTGAAAATAAAATTTTACCACTTCAGGGAGACCTTGAGGGGTTGAGGAGTTACTAATAATAATAAAAGTTGAGGTGTTTATTGTTCATAGAAAGACTCCCTTTCTAAAGATTCTTTGGAGAACTCTTGTCTGATAAAATAACCTATAATTTAAGTGTGGGGTTCTTGACGTGGCATCTACGGTTCTTCAGAATTTAAAATGTTCCGGAAATGTATGGAAGCCTGCAGATCTGTCCCTTTCATAGCACACAGGAAATTGGTTAGTGTTGATTTTTTATGTGACATTTATCAAGTTAATTAAAGGAACACTTTAAAGAGTTAAATTAACACTTGGCAATGTAAAATAACTCCAGTGTTAAAAACCATTAGTGATGTGGAAACAAAGCTTCCTGAAGCGTTGAGGCTTTCCAGCCAATTGTGTTGAATAAATAGATTAGTTACTTAAGGCTTTCATCCACACAGTGTAAACTAGTGGCACTTGCTCATCAAAATAATTTCAAAAATACATTATTATAGCTGACGTCGCACTCTTCCAAAACCAAAGCCAAACCAATCAGGTTGTTGTTCGATGAAACTAAGTTTCAGATGTTATTGAGCACATGCTTCTGATAAAGTGATACAGGCATCGGCACACTGCATAAGGTAAACTGCTTAGCGATTTAGACGCATGTCTCAGAGCTCTGGTATCAAACATAACATCACTAATAACCAGAGATGATCCAAAACAAACGCCCAGCATGCTCTATTGCAGTTTTTTTTGTTGCATGTACATTGATTAATTAATTAATATGAACCTACTCAAATATAAATAAAATAAATGTTTCTAAAGTATTCCAATCTGTTACTTTGATTTTATTTAAAAACATTTTTTTAACCTTTATCTTCTTTGGGATAGGGAGCAGCATTTTCACTTTTGGATGAATAGTGTGCCCAGAGTGAACTGCCTCCAACTCAGTTCCAGATGCTAACATATGCATATTATTATTAGTATTGGATAGAAAACACTCTGAAGTTTCTAAAACTGTTTGAATGATGTCTGTGAGTATAACAGAACTCATATGGCAGGCAAAGAAGAGAAAGATTCCAAACGGGAAGTGGGAAAGCTGAGGTTTGTCGTTTTTGAACTCAGCCCCTGTCGAATTCACAGTGGGGTATGGGTTAGTTTGCACTTTCTAAGGCTTCCACTAGATGTCAACCATCTATAGAACATTGTTTCAGGCTTATCCTGTGAATGGAGTTTGCCAGCATCCTCGTTCTCAGTCACACGCATTTCACATGAGAGGTATCTCTCGTTCCATTGCTTTTCTACAGACAATGGAATTCTCCGGTTGGAACATTATTGAACATTTATGATAAAAACATCCTAAAGATTGATTCTCTACTTAGTTTGACAAGTTACTTTGACCTGTAATATAACTTTTTGAACTTTTCGTCTGACTGGACCTGAACGCGCTTTTGGATTTGTTTACCAAATGCCCTAACAAAATAAGCTATTTGGACATAAATGGACATTATCGAACAAAACAAACATTTATTGTGGAACTGCGATTCCTGTGAGTGCATTCTGATGAAGATTATCAAAGGTAAGTGAATATTTATAATGTTATTTATGACTAATGTTGACTGCGCAACATGGCAGATATTTCTTTTGGCTGGTTTGGGCTCTGAGCGCCGTTCTCAGATTATGCTTTTTCCGTAAAGTTTTTTTAAATCTGACACAGCGGTTGCATTAAGGAGAAGTGTATCTAAAGTTATTTCAGTATTTCTGTGAATTCATGTGGCTATCTGCAATATCACTGCATGTTTTGAAACGACTGAACATAACACGCCAATGTAAAATAAGATTTTTGATATAAATATGAACTTTACCGAACAAAACATACATGTATTGTGGAACATGAAGTCCTATGAGTGTCATCTGATGAAGATCAAAGGTTAGTGATTCATGTTATCTCTATTTGTGCTTTTTGTGACTCCTCTCTTTGGCTGGACAAATGGCTGGGTTTTTCTGTGAGTTGGTGGAGACCTAACATAATCGTTTGAGGAGCTTTCGCTGTAAAGTATTTTTTATATCTGACAATGTGGCTTCATTAACGAGACTTTTATCTTTAAAATGGTGTCTAATACTTGTATTTTTGAGAAATTTAATTATGAGATTTCTGTTGATTTGAATTTGGCGCCCTGCAATTTCATTGGCTGTTGGCTAGCGGAACCCAGCGGAACTACTTAATCGGAACTATATAATCATGTTGCATGATAAATAACCTACGCATGGCAGCTATACTATAGCAAGAGTCAGCTTGTTAGTTGCTGTCTCTTGTCTTTCCCTGCCTCCCTGCTCCCCTATTTCACTCACTCACATAAGCCTCCCCTGACCCATGTGTTGTCATGACAACTGCGCCAGAGTTTTGAATGACCCTTCCCCCTGTTTTGTTCCATGCTGGCTGAAGACCTAGCTAGCCAGTAACTAGCTAACACCAGACATAGAGGAAAGTGGAAACATATAAGTATCTTTACCATAGATGAATAGTTGAAACTTTTAATCATTTTTTGCTGACAGCCGACAGTCAATTTTGGCACCAGTAGATTAGATATCTAGCTATATAAACCACTCCCCTCTGCAAACATGCCTTCTCCAATATTGCTTACAAGGCCGTACTAATTTAAATTGGGTAAGAGAATAACATTTTACCAATGGTGTAATAAAATTATGTCACCCTATCCCTTTAGCAATCCCTCCTCATGATTCCAAATGTTTGACATGGGGGAGGGGATCAGTAACTTTATGATCAAACTTGATCAATTACTTTTCTGCTGCTTCCATCACTCAGATCGGAACGGGTCAGCATCTGACCAGAGCCCGGTTTCTCAATAGCATCTTAAGGCTAAGTTCATCGTGAGAACTATAGTAGGAGCATTGTTAAATATTCAAGCCGTTTCCCAAAACTATTGTTATCTATGTTGCACGCTCATAATTAAACGCCTGCCTCAGACCACTCGTTTGGATAACTATGTGCATCGTTAGATGTTTTTTTTGCCCTCTTGCATCACTTTAGACACAGAAGACCTTTGCGAACCACATAGTTATCCGTCTCTCTGTGACCATTGTGGTGAGTAAGAGCCCACGACAGGGGTAGAGTGGGTGATGGAGTTCCCTAAGTGCTACATTCAAGGCCAAGAGTTCAGTATGTGACGGCGCCCCTTTCAAGCCTATCACACGACAAACGAAAGCCAAGATGGTGTAGCAGTCGGATGTGTGTTTGTCTTGTCCTATGTAAATAGTTGTTTTCCTCGTATATATTTCATATGAATATATATTTTAATCTCACTTTCCATCTACGGACTGAATATCCTCTCCTTGTCAGAGGTTTCAACAGGATTTTCTGTTGTGACGTTGCCGAAGACCCATCTGCTATCCCCGGCCCACTAGCTTTCTGAATTGCCGTGTCTCCAGCTCGCCTAGCGTAGTAAAGACTACTGAATGGCTCTCTGACTCACTCTATTGCTGCTCATTGGACCCTATGATCATTCAGCTACGCATGCCTCTCCCTAATGTCAATATGCCTTGTCTACTGCTGTTTAGGTTAGTTATTATTGTTTTATTTCACAGTAGAGCCCCCAGCCCTGCCAAACGTGCCTTAGATAGCTTTTTTGTCCCACCCCCAACACATGTGGAGACCTCACCTGGCTTAACTGGTGCCTCCAGAGACACAAACGCTCTTATCATCACTCAATGCCTAGGTTTACCTCCACTGTACCTCACATCCTACCATACATTTGTCTGTACATTATGCCCTGAATCTATTCTACCACGCCCAGAAATCTGGTCCTTTAATTCTCTGTTCCTAACACACTAGACGACCAGTTCCTATTACCTTTAGCCGTACAGTTATCCTACTCCTCCTCTGTACCTCTGGTGATGTAGAAGATAACCAAGGCCCTGTAGCCTCCAGCACCACACCTATTCCCCAGCAGGCGATCTCAGTTGTTGACTTCTGTAACCGTAAAAGCCTTGGTTTAACCTGTTGAATCTAGGGGTCATTTTTTTTATTTTTGGAAAAATAATGTTCAGGCTATTTTTCAGGACCTTATGATAGAAAACACTCTAAAGTTTCAAGACTGTAAAGATATTGTCTGTGAGTATAACAGAACTGATATTGCAGGCAAAAGAATGAGAAAAATCCAATCAGGAACGCAACGGTTTCTAAATAAGAGTCCCTTCCTATGCTTCCCTATTGTGCAGTGAATGGGATATCAACGAGATTCCTTTTTCTATGGCTTCCTTAATGTATCTAGTATCACAAGACATAGTTTCAGGCTTTTATTTTGAAAAATTAGCCTGAGCGATAACATTGCGTAAGTGTCCACTTGATGGCTCGTTGTGTATTTCTCGTGCAAAAGACAGAGGAAGCCATTTTTCCACCTGGTCTTACTGAGAAAAACCTCTGTCCCGGTTTATATACACTGCTCAAAAAAATAAAGGGAACACTTAAACAACACAATGTGGAATCAAACTGTCCACTTAGGAAGCAACACTGATTGACAATATATTTCACATGCTGTTTTGCAAATGGAATAGACAACAGGTGGAAATTATAGGCAATTAGCAAGACATCCCCAATAAAGGTGTGGTTCTGCAGGTGGTGACCACAGACCACTTCTTAGTTCCTATGCTTCCTGGCTGATGTTTTGGTCACTTTTGAATGCTGGCGGGGCTTTCACTCCAGTGGTAGCATGAGACAGAGTCTACAACCCACACAAGTGGCTCAGTTAGTGCAGCTCATCCAGGATGGGACATCAATGCGTGCTGTGGCAAGAAGGTTTGCTGTGTCTGTCAGCGTAGTGTCCAGAGCATGGAGGCGCTACCAGGAGACAGGCCAGTACATCAGGAGACGTGGAGGAGGCCATAGGAGGGCAACACCCCAGCAGCAGGACCGCTACCTCCGCCTTTGTGCAAGGAGGAGCAGGAGGAGCACTGCCAGAGCCCTGCAAAATGACCTCCAGCAGGCCACAAATGTGCATGTGTCTGCTCAAACCGTCAGAAACAGACTCCATGAGGGTGGTATGAGGGCCCGACGTCCACATGTGGGGGAGAACACCAAGATGGGCAAATTCGCCACTGGCACCCTGTGCTCTTCACAGATGAAAGCAGGTTCACACTGAGCACATGTGATGGACGTGACAGTCTGGAGATGCCGTGGAGAACGTTCTGCTGCCTGCAACATCCTCCAGCATGACCGGTTTGGCGGTGGGTCAGTCATGGTGTTGGGTGGCATTTCTTTGGGGGGGCTGCACAGCCCTCCATGTGCTCGCCAGAGGTAGCCTGACTGCCATTAGGTACCGAGATGAGATCCCTTATGAGACCCCTTATGAGACTAATGCAAGACAATGCTCAACCTCATGTGGCTGGAGTGTGTCAGCAGTTCCTGCAAGAGGAAGGCATTGATGCTATGGACTGGCCCGCCCGTTCCCCAGACATGAATCCAATTGAGCACATCTGGGACATCATGTCTCGCTCCATCCACCAATGCCACGTTACACCACAGACTGTCCAGGAGTTGGCGGGTGCTTTAGTCCAGGTCTGGGAGGAGATCCCTCAGGAGACCATCCGCCACCTCATCAGGAGCATGCCCAGGCGTTGTAGGGAGGTAAGATTTTTAGTCCGTTGCGTTATGCTATTTAGTGTCAGTAGATGACAATTCTCCCGGATCCGGGATGGGTAGTTACAAGAGTTAATGCATGTTAACATCAGAAGCTTCCTCCCTAAATTAGTTTAATTCACTGCTTTAGCACACTCTGCCAACCCTGATGTCCTTGACGTGTCTGAATCCTGGCTTAGGAAGGACAGCAAAAACCCTGAAATTTCCATCCCAAACTACAACATTTTCCGACAAGATAGAACTGCCAAAGGGGGCGGAGTTGCAATCTACTGCAGAGATAGCCTGCAGAGTTCTGTCATACTATCCAGGTCCTTCTGCTTTTAAAAATCCACCTTTCCAGAAACAAGTCTCTCACCTTTGTCGCTTGTTATAGACCCCCCTCAGCCCACAGCTGTGCCCTGGACACCATATGTGAATTGATTGCCCCCCATCTATCTTAAAAGTTTGTACTGTTAGGTGACCTGAACTGGGATATGTTTAACACCCCGGGCCATCCTACAATCTAAACTAGATGCCCTTAATCTCACAAATTATCAACTAACCTACCAGGTACAACCCTAAATCCATAACCATGGGATCCCTCATAGGTATCATCCTGACCAACTTGCCCTCTAAATACACCTCTGCTGTCTTCAACCAGGATCTCAGCGATCACTGTCTCATTGCCTGCGTCCGTAATGGGTCAGCCGGTCAAACAACCACCTCTCATCACTGTCAAACGCTCCCTAAAACACTTTAGTGAGCAGACCTTTCTATACGACCTGGCCCGGGTATCCTGGAAGGATATTGACCTCATCCCATCAGTAGAGGATGCCTGGTTGCTCTTTAAAAGTGTTTTCCTCACCATCTTAAATAAGCATGCCCCATTCAAAGAATGTAGAACTTATAACCATGTTTCCACATAGGGGATGCCAATTCCATTACCCGTATTGATGAGGATCTCCATATTGCAAATGTAGGGTCCATTACCTGACGTCCGCGAGTTTTATTAAAATAGTCAGATGGACTCAGGTGGGCCAGAGTGACGGATCTTCCAGGAATCTTCCAAGTAAAGTCTCTCTAACATTTTGTTTCCATTTAATAAACTGTTTATATTTGTGTTTATTTTTCCGTTGCTCCAGAAAATCCCTCCAGATGGCGTCTGGCTGCTTATTGCAAATGGACAAAACATCACCAAATTGACATGGCCATTTCTCCTAAATGAAAAAGTCTTCAATGACAAAAGGCTTAAAATAAAAAAAATGGTTATAGAGCACTAATTTGACTGCTTCATGTCAAAGTACATGAACCTACGGTGTAAGGAAAAAAAAGAACCAGCCATTTATCTATCGAACTTTAACAAACTATCATTTTTGTAAGTTGGTTAGGACGTCTACTTTGTGCATGACACAGATTTTTTTCTCCAAAAACTGTTTACAGGCACATTATTTCACTTATAATTCACTGTATCACAATTGCAGTGGGTCAGTGTAGCTGTTCCCTCTGCAAGGCAATCAAACAAGCTAAGCGTCAGTATAGAGACAAAGTAGAGTCACAATTCAACGGCTCAGACACGACAGGTATGTGGCAAGGTCTACAGTCAATCACGGACTACAAAATGAAAGCCAGGAGGAAAATACAGTGCCACCGACGCGGCCCGCTACCAAAACCTGCGGGCTCTCCTTCACCGCAGCCAACGTGAGTAAAACATTTAAACGTGTTAAACCTAGCAAGGCTCCCGGCCCAAACGGCATCCCTAGCTGCATCCTCAGAGCATGCGCCTACCAGCTGGCTGATGTGTTTACGGACATATTCAATCAATCCCTATCCCAGTCTGCTCTTCCCACATGCTTCAAGAGGGCCACCATTGTTCCTGTTCCCAAGAGAGCTAAGGTAACTGAGCTAAACTATCGACTATCGCCCGGTAGCACTCACTTCCGTCATCATGAAGTGCTTTCAGAGGCTAGTCAAGGATCATATCACCTCCACCCTACCTGACACCCTTGACCCACTCCAATTTGCTTACCACCCCAATAGGTCCACAGATGACGCAATTACAATCACACTGCCCTAACCCATCGAGACAAGAGGAATACCTATGTAAGAATGATGTTCATCGACTACAGCTCAGCATTTAACAACATAGAACCCTCTAAACACGTCATTAAGCTCGGGAACCTGGGTCTCGCCCCTCTACTGTGCAACTGGATCCTGGATTTTCTGTCGGGATGCCCCCAGGTGGTGAGGGTAGGAAACAACATCTCCACCCCGCTGATCCTCATCACTGGGGCCCCACAAGGGTGCATTCTCAGCCCTCTCCTGTACTCCCTGTTCACCCATGACTGCGTGGCCAAGCATGCCTCCAACTCAATCATCAAGTTTGCAGACGACACTATAGTGGTAGGCTTGATTACCAACAACGGCGAGATGGCCTACAGGGAGGAGCTGAGGGCCCTTGGAGTGTGGTGTCACGAAAATAACCTCACACTCAACATCAACAAAACAAAGGAGATGATCGTGGACTTCAGGAAACAGCAGAGGGAGCACACCCCTATCAACATCGACGGGACAATAGTGGAGAAGGTGGAAAGTTTTAGTTCTTCGGCGTACACATCACGGACAAACTGAAATGGTCCACCCACACAGACAGCGTGGTGAAGAAGGCACCTCTTCAACCTCAGGAGGCTGATGAAATTTGGCTTGTCACCAAAAACAGACTTTTCGTCTGAACTTTTGCCTGGACTTGCCGGCGCCTCGTGAGTTAACAGCTTCAGCTTCTTCACGAGGCGCGGGCAAGTCCAGACGAAAAGTCCAAAAAGTTATATAACAGCTCGTAGAAACATGTCAAACGGTGTATAGAATCAATCTTTAGGTTGTTTTTATCATAAATCTTCAATCTTCATTTCTAAAGACAAAGGACAATTCCTTTGTCTTTAGAAATGCAATGGAACGCAGCAAACTCTCACGGGCGCACGCGAGACTGAGCTCATGGCGTTCTGCCAGACACCTGGCTCAACCAGCTCTTATTCTCTCCCCATTCACAGTAGAAGCCTCAAACAAGGTTCTAAAGACTGTTGACATCTAGTGGAAGACTTAGGAAGTGCAAATGACCCCATAGACACTGTATATTTGACAGGCAATGACTTGAAAAACTACAAACCTCAGATTTCCCACTTCCTGGTTGGATTTTCTTCTCAGGTTTTTGAAGGCCATATGAGTTCTGTTATACTCACAGACATCATTCAAACAGTTGTAGAAACTTCAGAGTATTTTCTATCCAAATATACTAATTATATGCATATTCTAGATTTTGGGCTTGAGTAACTGGCAGTTTACTCTGGGTACCTTATTGTCCAATCTACTCAATACTGCCCCCAAGTCCCAAAGAAGTTAACTAACAGTGCAGCTCAAGAAATAGTGAAAAGAATATTGACTAAATAAAATAAAGTAACATTAAAAGGAACACAGTAGAATTACATACGATTAACGAGGCTATATACAGGGGGCCCGTTATCGAGTAAATGTGCGGGGGTACAGGTTATTTGCAGGAATTTGTACAAGTGGGTAGGGGTAAAGTGACTAGGCATAGATGATAAACAGTGAGTAGCAGCAGTGTAAAAAATAAGGGGGGTCAATGTAAATAGTCCGGGTGGCCATTTAATTGTTCAGCAGTCTTATAGCTTGGGTGTAGAAGCTGTTAAGGAGCCTTTTGGACCTAGACTTGTCGCTATAGTAATTAGCTACTGCTAGCAGTTGTTGTTGTGTTATTATCATATTTTGCCTATTCCAACGTTTGTGGAATGCATACCGGCACTTGAATATAGCATGGGAAAAGGGTATCCGGACACACTGTGGACACGGTAGACGCATTTAAATGTAGATAGAGATGCATGACACAAACTATATGATCAGAATACTAAAGCTGCATGAACTGTCAAGTGTAGACACGGCCTTGGACTTACACCTTTACTAAAATAGTTGTTTGAGTTTAGATGGTTTAGGTAATCTCGTTCTCTAATTTTTCTAACCCTGGCAGTCATTCTGAATGCAGATTGTAGGAGAATAGAAGTTCCAATTGTCGGATATTCTAATAGGAATTAGACATCACTTTGCAAGTGAGCATAATGTGACTAGATGCTGGTTTTGCGAGTGACCGGTACGCTGGTGATCAATTTATGGTGGTCACCGGTGTCCAAAACACAGTGAAGGCTGGTCACCAGCGAAAACACAACGAAGGCTGGTGTATGCCGTTTTCTTTTTTGAGCAGGGTACTAAATTAAATTCCATAATTCTTATCTCAGAGGACCCATCTACTGTACGGCACAGGTGTAAAGGTAGATGAAAACCCATGTAGTTTTGTACTTGTAGCATTCCTCTAGGTCCATTAATAATATATTTTTCTCTGTACTTGAACAGCATGGCTCTGAAGGAGAGGAAACAACATGAATGTTAAATCAAACACACTATAATTTTACCTTCCAGTCACTACAGTGTAGCCATGAAATAGCCAGGAAGGAGGCTGATTTAGTGGAAATGCACAACAAACTTCTTTGAAAATGTCCTGCAGCAGATCTCCAAATTGTAATTCTGGACCATACCGTTATGTTTAAAATGTGACTGACTGACTGACCATGTCAGACTTGGATTTAACCAGTTCTTAATCTATTACCTTGGTAATTGATATAGACGTACACTAAGTGTACAAAACCTACAAAAAAATACCTTCCTAATATTGAGTTGCCGCTCTTGATACACATGGGAAACTGTTGAGTGTGAAAAACCCAGCAGCATTTCAGTTCTTGACACAAACCGGTGTGCCTGGCAACTAACCCTATACCCCTTTCAAAGGCACTTAATTATTTTGTCTTGCCCGTTTACCCTCTGAATGGCACACATACACAATCCATGTCTTAATGCTTAAAATTCTTTAACCTGTCTCCTCCCCTTCATCTACACTGATGGAAGTGGATTTAACAGGTAACATCAATAAGGGATCATTGCTTTCCCCTGGATTCACCTTGTCAGTCAATGGAAAGAGCATAATGTTCATAATGTTTTGTACACTCAGTGTGTATAAAGTGTCAACATATCCACAGAGCCTGATCAGCTGCTTTCTAGTCAACACTTCCAAAATAAGACAAGATAATTACAGAAGTAAAGTGGTTTCTTCTGGGAAAAACACGAACTGGCATGCTTTATTCATAAACGATTTATTACAACATTTGATTGCAGTTTAGTGATATGAATGTCTTTCATTTGTTATACTGTTCTGTCATATCACTATAATAGTACAAATATAATTTGATTGAACCATGAATCCCCACATTTACATCTGCAATACAAGTCTTCATTATACACTTGCAAAGTAAACAAAGATGGAGACATTTAAAGTCACGTCTACTAAAACATATTTAAATCCAATCATCTTCTCAAAACAAGGGATGACTATTAAAACCAGCATGGCAACTCATTACTGTCTTTGATGGTTCTAAGCTGCTTGTTTTCATTGTGTCAGACTACTAAGTAGCCTGGGGAGACAATATGTAATGTATTCACTTTAGTTCTTTTAACTGTAGAATTGGTTTGGTAAATTGAAAGATGAGCAACGGCATTATAATAATAATCAATTTAGTACAACATTGTTGACATGTTTCACCTGCATTTCCTGTTCAAACAGTTCATCGAGCTTTACAGATCATCCAATACTAATAAAAATGAACACTGACTCAGTGATATTGATATTGGTTTGAATGTCAGTGCATAAATACAAGCACAATCTTCCTGTTAGTGTCTCTGCGAAAGAGCTCCGTGGTCAATAGCCAAATGTCAGCTGTGAAATAATGAGGAATATAAAAGGTTTTATCATGAACTAACAGCTTGTAATTTAGAAACCCTATTGGAAGTTATTTCAGAGGATTCCGTTGCTTCACATCTTGAAACAAAGTCTTTGATTTTATGTTCACAATTCTAATTAGACTAAGCCCATCTTGAAGTGTATTATTCCACCTTAAAAGATTGTGTTGAATCTGATTTAATTTAAGAATGAAAAAAGTTATTACGTTTTAACTAGAGAACCCTCTTAGAAGTGTACACAGATACATAGAAGGATCCTAATCCGAGGAATCTACATCGGTTCTCTCCTGTTATCTACCCTCAGATCTGTCAGCTCTGAACAACATCAAGAATATGAATTTCCTACGGTATGCTATTATGTGTTTATAATGAATTTAAGGGAAAAGCTATGCTTCAAGGAGTATATCTGTGACTGCATAATATGGCATGTTCTTAGGTCATATTACATTACACACATTTATCCTAGAGACAGCAGCAAAGTTATTGAGGCCACACTTGTCTCCCTATTGTCATCTCTATCAATGTGTGTGGCCCAAAAGGCACCCTTTTCCCTATATAGTGTACGACATTTGACCAAGGACCATTCTAAACAATAAAATAAAAAAATGTATTACAGTTTTTTACAATTGCAAACAAGCCTGTACCTATACTTAAAACCTCTTAAGGATCCAACCCTTTTTTTAAATTTTTGCCTAAAATGACATACCCAAATCTTACTGCCTCTAGCTCAGGCCCTGAAGAACATTATTGGTACCATTTAAAAGGAAACATCTTGAAGTTTGTGGAAATGTGAAAGGAATGTAGGAGAATATAACCCTATAGTAAAAGATAATACAAAGAAAAAACAACCATTCTTACCATTCGAACCATCATCTTTGAAATGCAAAGAGAAAGGCCATAATGTATTATTAGTGTCACGCCTTGGTCATTGTATCTTGTGTTTTGTTAATTGTTTGGGTAGGCCAGGGTGTGACATGGGTTTATATGTTGTATTTCGTATTGGGGTTTGTATTAATTGGGAGTGTGTATTATTAGGGGTGTGTCTAATTAGGCTTGGCTGCCTGAGGCGATTCCTAATTGGAGTCAGCTGATTCTCGTTGTCTCGGATTGGGAACCGTATTTAGGCAGCCTGAGTGCGCGTTGTAATTCATGGGTGATTGTACCTGTCTCTGTGTTAGTCACCAGATAGGCTGTATTAGTTTCACTCGTTTGTTGTTTTCTTCTTCAGTTATTTCATGTACCGCATTATCTTCATTAAAAGTCATGAGTAACCTACACGCTGCATTTCGGTCTGACTCTCTTCAAACAACAGACTAACTTCGTTACAGAATCACCCACCACGATTCACAGACCGAGCAGCGTGTGAACTGGCAGGATCTGAAGGAGGACGATATGGACGGCAGAAGCAGGGATTATACGACGTGGGAGGAAATCGACAGGTGGGCAGCCGACCCAGAGCGAGTGCAGGAGCCCGCCTGGGATTCCCTACAGCAATGCGAAGAGGGCTATACACGGATGGAATCGAAAAGGAAAGCACAAACCGTAGGTAACGGGAAAGCGCAGAGAGAGAGTGGCAGAGTCAGGAGTCAGACCTGAGCCTACTCTCCCTGTTAATTGTGAGGAGCAGCAATATGAGGACTTCTGGTCTTGGGAGATGATATTAGACGGAAAAGGACCCTGGGCGCAGCCGGGAGAATATCGCCGTCCCAAGGAGGAAATAGAAGTAGCTAAAGCGGAGAGGCGCGAGTATGAGGAGGCAGCACTGCTACACAGTTGGAAACCGGAAAGTCACCCCAAAACATTTATTGGGGGGGAGATAAAAGGGAGAATAGTTATGCCAGGTAGGAAACCTGTGCATACTCCCTGTGCTCACCGTTGGGCTAGAGAGACCGGGCAGGCACCGTGTTATGCTATGGAGCGCACAGTGTTTCCAGTGCGGGTGCAGAGCCAGCTGCGACTCATACCAGCCCTTCCTATTGGCCGGGCTAGAGTGGGCATCGAGCCAGGTAAGCTTGGGCAGGCTCGGTGCTCAAGAGCTCCAGTGCGCCTGTCCATCCAGAGCCACCTCTACACACCAGTCCTCCGGTAGCAGCTCCCCGCACCAGGCTTCCTGTGCGTGTCCTCGCGCCAGTACCACCAGTTCCAGCACCACGCTACCAGGCCTCCAGTGCGCCTCGCCTGTTTAGCGCAGCCAGAGCCTTTCTCCTCTCCTGCGCTGCCGGAATCTCCTGTCTGTCCAGTGCCACCAGTGCTCCCAGTCGGCCCAGCGCGTCCAGTGCGCCTCGCCTGTTTAGCGCAACCAGAGCTGTTCTCCTCTCCTGCGCTGTTGGAGTCTCCCGCCTGTTTAGCGCAACCAGAGCTGTTCTCTTCTCCTGCGCTATCGGAGTCGCCTGCCTGTTTAGCGCAGCCAGAGCCTTTCTCCTCTCTTGCGCTGCCGGAGTCTCCTGTCTGTCCAGCGCCACCAGTGCTCCCAGTCGGCCCAGCGCGTCCAGTGCGCATCGCCTGTTCAGCACAGCCAGTGCTTTTCTCCCCTCCTGTGCTATTGGAGTCTCCAGCCTGTTCAGCTCAGCCAGAGCCTTTCTCCTCTCCTGCACTGCCGGAGTCTCCTGTCTGCCCAGCGCCGCCAGTCGGCCCAGCGTCACCAGTCTGCCAGGATCCGCCAGAAAAGCCAGTCTGCCAGGATCTGCCAGAAGTGCCAGTCTGCCAAGATCTTCTAGATCGGCCAGACAACCTGAATCATCCAGGTCCACCAGCCAGCCAGGATTTACCGGAGCCTACTACCTGCCTGAGCTTCCTTTCAGTACTAGGCTTCCTCTCTGTACTGGGCTCCCTCTCAGTACCGGGCTTCCCCTCAGTACTAGGCTGCTTCGGTCCCGGGCTGCCCCTCTGTCCCGGGCTGCCCCTCTGTCCCGAGCTGCCCCTCTGTCCTGAGCTGCCCCGCTGTCCTGATCTGCCCCTCTATCCTGAGCTGCCCCTCTATCCTGAGTTGCCCCTCTATCCTGAGCTGCCCCTCTATCCCGAGCTGCCCCTCTGTCCCGAGCTGCCCCTCTGTCCTGAGCTGCCCCTCTGTCCCGAGCTGCCCCTCTGTCCTGAGCTGCCCCTCAGTCCGGAGCTGCCCCTCGGTCCCGAGCTGCCCCTCAGTTATGTGGGGATCAGGGTGAGGACTATTAGGCCATGGTCGGCGGAGAAGGTGGATTATCCTAGGACGCGAAGGGGAGGAACTAGGACATTTATGGAGTGGGGTCCACGTCCCGAGCCAGAACCGCCACCATGGACAGACGCCCACCCGGACCCTCCCTATGCTCTTGAGGTGCGTCCCGGAGTCCGCACCTTAGGGGTGGGGGGTTCTGTCACGCCTTGGTCATTGTATCTTGTGTTTTGTTAATTGTTTGGGTAGGCCAGGGTGTGACATGGGTTTATATGTTGTATTTCGTATTGGGGTTTGTATTAATTGGGAGTGTGTATTATTAGGGGTGTGTCTAGTTAGGCTTGGCTGCCTGAGGCGATTCCTAATTGGAGTCAGCTGATTCTCGTTGTCTCGGATTGGGAACCGTATTTAGGCAGCCTGAGTGCGCGTTGTAATTCATGGGTGATTGTACCTGTCTCTGTGTTAGTCACCAGATAGGCTGTATTAGTTTCACTCGTTTGTTGTTTTCTTCTTCAGTTATTTCATGTACCGCATTATCTTCATTAAAAGTCATGAGTAACCTACACGCTGCATTTCGGTCTGACTCTCTTCAAACAACCGACGAACTTCGTTACAATTAGATTTTGGCCACGAGATAGCAGCAGTGTATGTGCAAAGTTTTAGACTGATCCAATGAACCGTTGTATTTCTGTTCAAAATGTTATATCAAGACTGCCCAAATGTGCCTAATTTGTTTATTAATAACTTTTCATGTTCAAAATTGTGCACTCTCCTCAAACAATAGCATGGTATTATTACACTGCAATAGCTACTGTAAATTTAGATTAACAAGAATATAAGCTTTCTGCCAATATCAGATATGTCTATATATATATATATATATATATATACACACACATTTTTCACCTTTATTTAACCAGGTTCTCATTTACAACTGCGACCTGGCTAAGATAAAGCAAAGCAGTGCGACAAAAACAACAACACAGAGTTACACATGGGATAAACAAACGTACAGTAAATAACACAATAGAAAAATCTATGTACAGTGTGTACAAATGTAGTAAGATTATGGAGGTAAGGCAATAAATAGGCCATAGTGGCGAAATTATTACAATTTAGCATTAACACTGGAGTGATAGATATGCAGATGATGATGTGTAAGTAGAGATAATGTGGTGCAAAAGAGCAAAAATAAATAACAATATGGAGAAGATGTAGATGGGTGGGCTATTTACACATGGGCTGTGTACAGGTGCAGTGATCGGTAAGATGCTCTGACAGCTGATGCTTAAAGTTAGTGAGGGAGATATAAAAGTCTCCAGCTTCAGTGATTTTTGCAATTCATTCCAGTCATTGGCAGTAGAGAACAGGTAGGAAAGGCGGCCAGAGGGGGAGTTGGCTTTGGGGATGACCAGTGAAATATACCTGCTGGAGCACGTGCTACAGGTGGCTGTTGCTATGGTGACCAGTGAGCTGAGATAAGGAGAGGCTTTACCTAGCAAAGACTTATAGATGACCTGGAGCCAGTGGGTTTGGCAATGAATACAAAGGGAGGGCCAGCCAACGAGAGAATACAGGTCGCAGCGGTGTGTAGTATATGGGGCTTTGGTGACAAAATGGATGGCACTGTGATTGACTACATCCAATTTGATGAGTAGAGTGTTGGAGGCTATTTTGTAAATGACATCGCCGAAGTCAAGGATCGGTAAGATAGTTCGTTTTATGAGGGTATGTTTAGCAGCATGAGTGAAGGAGGCGTTGTTGTGAAATAAGAAGCCGATTCTAGATTTCATTTTGGATTGGAGAAGCTTAATGTGAGTTTGGAAGGAGAGTTTATAGTCTAACCAGACACCTAGGTATATGTAGTCCTCGGAAATGTTCTTGTTACTTACAACCTCATGCTAATCGCATTAGCCTACGTTGGAAGGGAAGGGACACCGATCCCGAAGACGTTAATTACAAACTCTACATTTCAAAATGCAAAAATACTTTCTCTACATATACTAACTCTATCAAAACATGACAAAACCGACTCAATATCTAATAATTCTGTCAAAACATTAGCACATGTTTTCTGTCCAAGAGGAACATATAGTCAATCATAGCACAATCACTTAAAAAATATTAACAGCTGATGGCATTACAAAAACTGCATTACCTTTCATGTTTCAGTTCTACCTGCATACAATAGACAATGTGAAATCCATTGTTTATCATAATTAATTTTCCTTTCACTGTAAACCACTCTACATTTTTTGGTTGAGTGTCGAATGTGTGCATTTTTGGCAACATACTAAAAGTGAATGAGTCATCTTTATTTTATAGAATGTACAGTAGAATTGTTTTTGTAAGTGACAGATTTGCTGCAGTGAAAGCTTTATTAAAAACATGAAATTGCTGCTAGTAATCACCAAAAAAATCCAATATACATGACCTTTGGTCCACATGTGTAAACATAAAACACAATTACAGTAAAAAAAGGCACAGATGGGCAAAAACACAAAAATGCACAGTCCTGTTCGAATCTATACGATCATCAGCATTTGGCCACATGTTCTCATCCACATCTCATCTTGTGTCTTCTCTCGCTATTCACCTTGGATAGAAATGCTTGGCATGCCTTATCCACCCCTGGCAGTCTTCAGCTGAGAGATCTCTGTATCCATTGCATCCAGGAGAGACATTTGTTCATGTGGCCGATGATCATACACTTACCACCTCTAGGCAGAAAAAAAATCTTCAATGGGGTTGAGGAAAGGCGATTTGGTGGGGAGGAAAAGGCAAACCATTCTTGGATGGGCTGCAAACCAGTGTGTGATTGCATGTGAATGGTGGAATGCTAAATTGTCCCATGCAATCACAAATGTCCTCCTGTGTCCTCCCCCCCTGTTCCCTTTCTGCTTCTGGCACCAGTTGTTGGTGCAGGTCATCTAAAAATAAAAGAAGACGCTCAGTGTTGTAGGGACCAATCTGGCATTTCTGCAGGGCCAAACCAGCACTCGAGACTGCAGCACACATTGTGATATTTTCTCCCCTCTGACCCGGCACATCAATGGTGGCCCTTTTCCCGGTGACGTTTCTTCCCCGGCCAAAGTGTTTTTGCCAGGTTAAACCCTGCCTCATCTACATAAATGATTTCATGTGTGGTCTGATTAGCCTCCACCTCCATGACTCTCTGAAAGAAATCAAACACAGTATGCGTCAATGCTTTTCAGTATGTCCTACTGTATGTACTGTAACCCATGTTTACATGTAGAGTAGCATAGTGTAAAACACTATAGAACAAGACATATTGGAGAGACATCATACCTGGGCGTATTGGTGCCGGAGTTCCTTGACCCGCTCACTGTTCCTTTCAAAAGGAACTGTGTACAACTCTTTCATTCAAACTCTGTGTTTGGTCAGAGTCCGAGCCATGGTAGTCAGGCTGATGCTTTCCAAATTGTGAAATACCAGGTTGTCCTCTACAATTCTGGTCTGAATTTCTCTCAGTTGTATTGCATCCTCAGCAATGACCAATCCTACAATTGCATGCTCTTGGTCTTCACTGAGGACCTTTCGTCTTCCCCCAGCGGGAGGAAGACATTGCGTCCTTTAGAGGAACAAAAATACAACATACGCATTTGCATTGGGACTGGTGGCCTACAGTTACTGTGGGACACAGCAACATTAATGATAGAAGAATCCCTTGTGAAATGCATTACCTGTTGGTTTGTTGAAAATTCCAGATAATGGAAGCCACTATTGACCGTCTGAGATTAGGCTGGACTCTTTCACCACCCTCTCTCAGTGATAGACCATGTTTTATCACATGGTCTATGGTGGTGGCTCTTATTTAATCAGTGACAACAGCTCTTTCTCTCCTTTGAACACCACCATACATTCTTACTCCTCTCCCCCTACCTCTCCTTCTCCCTTGTCCTGGTCAACCTACTCCTCTGTCTGGTACCGCTACTCATCTCCCTGGTCCAGCTACTCCTCTGTCTGGTACCGCTACTCATCTCCCTGGTCCAGCTACTCCTCTGCCTGGTCCAGCTACTCCTCTGCCTGGTCCAGCCTCTCCCTGGTCCAGCTACTCCTCTGCCTGGTCCAGCCTCTCCCTGGTCCAGCTACTCCTCTGCCTTGTCCAACTATTCCTCTGCCTGGTCCAGCTATTCCTCTGCCTGGTCCAGCCTCTCCTTGGTCCAGCTACTCCTCTGCCTGGTCCAGCTATTCCTCTGCCTGGTCCAGCTATTCCTCTCCCTGGTCCAGCTACTCCTCTGCCTGGTCCAGCTACTCCTCTGCCTTGTCCAACTATTCCTTTCCCTTGTCCAGATATTTTTTCTCTCTGCTCCTCTGTGTTGTTCTGCATCCACATTGAACTAAATCAATACAAAGAGTCGCCTTTTTACTGTGTATGTCCATGCAATTGAAAGAACTTCAACACCTGTCTATGTTTCCCATTGAGATAGGAATCAGCTGTGGTTGGTCTATTTTACGCAACTTACAGTAAATCAGCTATTTCTCAATGTTTCAATGATCTGTTCATTCAAAAATGCTTATCAGCTATTTCAATATATCTTCTGACTTGCTGTTGATGCAGAAGTAGAGGCTTTATACTCGATTTAAAGTTTTGAACATTAGGTCATTCCTGGCATGCCGTGTGCAAGCAATTGTAAATAAGACAAGAAAGAGACATCATTTTAGTTTTGGGTAAGCTTGTATGTAAATCAAATTGAAGCATTTTAGAAATGTGTTAATTGCCTGCATATTCTGTGAAAACAACATGAATTGTGTTAAAGGTATGGTCCACAACATACAGATGTTGTGCTAATTGTGTTTAGAGTTTTGAAAATGTGATTACAGATTGGACAAAAAGATGTTAGTGATTGTAAAAAAAAACTGTATAACTTATACTGAAAAATATAAACAGTATGTTATTAACAGTATGTAAATGTAACTTGATGAACAGGAATGACATTTACTCCATTGGGTGGCCAATTAGATCGAGCTGAAAGACACCCCTAACCAATGGGCTATTTTCAAAAAGACCCACCTGCTACAGTAAGTCAAACCAGCATGGGAATAAAAAAAAGACCTAATTGATGGTTAAATAGATCTCAACAACCCAACTTTTTGGGTTATTCACTCACTCCCAACTGGCTGGGTCAACATAACCCAACATGGGTTCTGTTCACTATTTAACCAGCACTGAGATATCAAATAATCCAAATGGTGTTGTTTTTAGCCCATTCTTTTTTTGAGTGCTTGTTGAGAGGGGATGGTGTGTGCAGGTGGGACACTCTTGGAGGGGGTAATCAGCAGAGGTGGTGACTCCAGTCAGACTCGATTCACAAATATGATGACTTGCAACTCGACTTTGACTTTAACACCAATGACTCGTGACTTGACTTGGACTTGAGCCTTATGACTCAACCTGACTTGATACCCTCCCCAAGCACAAATATGAAAAATTATGCTACGGATTACAGTTTGAATTGGACAGCAGCCAATCAAATTGTGCCAGCTGAGAAAAAGTTGTGCGTGGCAGTGCAGAGGAATGTCGGCGGGCGAATTCAGATGGAGCCTTTGGAAAGATGATACCCAAAATGTTTATTTTCGGATATAAAGACTACGCTGTATCAACAAAAAGCGGATTGCAACTTGCAAAATATGCGGAAAGAAAATTACAGACGGAGGCGCAACAATTTAGAACTTTGTTCGACATCTAAAGCTGCACAAAGAACGGTAAGTCGTGGATAATATAGCCGACAGCTATATATTTTATTACATTACTAGTTTGGTAAAGTAACGTAAATCAATGAGCCTCCACACAGTCAGTCAGTGTGGGAACGTGATCATTGCAACAAAATTGATCTACAACTGGCTAGGCAGTTGGTAGCATAAATCCTGCCTGATGTTACTGCTGTTCCTAAACCCATTGACATATGTTAGCTGTGACCACCCAGAGAGAGAGTGTGTGTGTGTTGTGTGTGCTGTGTTTCTGTAAGGTTGGGTGATTGTGTACAAGCCTACATCGCCCGATTGCGCCCCATAGCGATCCTCGATCATTATTGGAGGGGTGTGTCTTTCTCATGACTACCCATGTATTTCCATAGAAATATAACATTTATTTTGAAAGTAATAAATATATAGACATTTTTTAAATAATTCATGATTTACGAAAATGTAATATACTTCCTCTTGTTTAAAAAATGAAATGGTATTACATTTGGTGAAGAGCACATTATGACTTGTTTAGGACTCGAAACTTGACTTGATACTTGACTCGGACTTGCCTGTTTTGACTTGGGACTTGAGTGCTAACGCTTGAGACTTACTTGTGACTTGTAAAACAATGACTTGGTCCCACCTCTGGTAATCAGTGGCTATGACTGTTGACACTCAATCATCCCTATTTTGAACCCTAAATTGAGCCTCTCCAATGCCACATGGGCAAGGTTTGCACTTTTCTGAAAAGCAGGCTCAAGTTCTTGGAACATTACGTTATTGTAAAGAAAAAAAACTATTTGTACACAGGACACAAAATTATGAAAATAAATCATTAAATGAGCAGTGAAATATCTATGCCAGAATTATTGAAAAATGTCAAGTCAAGAGATGAAACACAGCCAAAAACCATTGCATTATAGATAAGTGCTACTTCACTAAATAGCATTGTTACAGTACATACCAGCCCCACACACAGAGGGTGATTAAAACAGATTAAGATTGTCTGCCATAATAATTAATCAATTAAGTTGTATATGAATAATTAATGAGGCCTATTTTCTTAGGCTTTTGCTTAATTCCTCTGCATTTATTAGCGTGTATGAGTATTTTATTGTAGTAACATGGAGTGCATCCCAAATGGCACCCTATATAGTGCACTACTTTTGGGGTGCTGGGAACAAAGGGCTGGAGGGCTAAGTGGTGGTGAATGAAATTAATCTGCCAATTTTCAGAGAAAGAGAACTGTCGGCTACCCATGCTACCCTTCACTTTGGTCAGACAAACTGTTCAAAGGCAGTGCACTATATTGAACATAGGGTTCAATTTGGGATGCATCCTATGTACTTCACTGTATCCATGCCGACTCTCCTTTAGAGACCTTAAAGGAGGGCCTGGCTGACTGACTGAAATAGGTTGAATGTGTAGACGCTGTGATCGCTGCATCCTCTGCAGATTTGACAAGCTGATAGGAAGGGGTAAACAGATAAAATGAACTGAAGCAAGCAGGGTCAACTAGCTCGTTTACCACAACATTATTTTGATGGAATAGTGCCACCTGGGTGAAAGTATTGCATTTTTGGTGATGGACATGGTAGACAAACACACATCTTTGAGATGAACATCACACAATAAAGAGTTCGAAATAATTGCCAATGGAGACGATGCTACGTTTTCTTTCTACACCTTATGGTACGGATATATTCTATGTTTAGATATCATATCCACTGCTTGGGGTCTACCACCTTTATGAGTCAAGGAACACCATAAATATCCTATCCATTTCTCCCTTGATACAAATCACACAACATACAGTAGGCCTATCTTTTAGTGTTTTAAAAAATATAGATATTACTATATATAGATATATAGATATTATATAGATATTACTATATAGATATATAGATATTATATAGATATTACTATATATAGATATATAGATATTATATAGATATTACTCACATTTCCATGTTGGAGGTTGTGGTATCATAAGGCAGGAGCATGAAAAATGTCAATCATAATAAGGGCAATTCCATGGTAACTCACTTTCAAATGTATGCCAAACAAAACGCATTGATTTCAAAGTTTAACAAACCATACAACTAACTCTATGCACAAAGACTCCTTCGAACAATTTACACAACATTTGAAAAAATAATTACTGGAAGAACTGTGCACATGCAAAGTTTGGTAGAAGATTTACAGTAACATTTCCCAGTCTTTTGTGTGACCATGTTTTACAAACACAAATTAAGATTAAAAGATTTCTGCAGAAAGAATGGAGTATCAGTTACAATGTAAAGGCGTTACTGTGAATTTGACAGTAGTTTAAAGGCAGCTCGGTGACAAAAAATTATTCTGTATTTCACATTACAGTAGACCTACTGTAATATAACTATGGAATAATTGCTAAATACACAAGCAGACACATTTTTTCCAATCTCTGAAAGTGTGCTTCATGCTCTGGCCCCCGTCCCTCCCCCAAAGTGGGCTTTTTTTAATAGGAGGCAGACAATAACTACAATCCTTTGGGCAAACTGAAAGTACTGACCAGACGCAATGGCTTCAATTGATTCCTCTCATCAGCATGAATATGATGATGATGATTTTTCCCATCTTAATCTTTTCTTTTTATTGGCCAGTCTGAGGTGGCTTTTTCTTTGCAACTCTGCCTAGAAGGCCAGCATCCCAGAGTCGCCTCTTCACTGTTGACGTTGAGACTGGTGTTTTGTGGGTACTATTTAATGAAGCTGCCAGTTGGGGACTTGTGAGGTATCTGTTTCTCAAACTAGACCCCCTAATGTAATTGTCCTTTTGCTTAGTTGTGCACCGGGGCCTCCCACTCCTCTTCTGGTTAGAGCCAGTTTGCACTGTTCTGTGAAGGGAGTAGTACACAGTCTTCAATTTCTTGGCAATTTCTCACATGGAATAGCCTTAATTTCTCAGAACAAGAATAGACTGACGAGTTTCAGAAAACAGTTATTTGTTTCTGGCCATTTTGAGTTAGAAACAAATAAAACAAATATTTTGAGCCAGAAACAAACATTTTTAATCGAACCCACAAATGCCGATACTCCAGATACTCAACTAGTCTGAAGATGGCCAGTTTTATTGCTTCTTAAATCAGGACAACAGTTTTCAGCTGTTCTAGCATAATTGCAAAAGGGTCTTCTAATGATCAACAAGTCTTTTAAATGATAAACTTGGATTAGCTAACACAATGTGCCATTGGAACACAGAAGTGATGTTAGCTGATAATGAGCCTCTGTATGCCTATGTAGATATTCCATTAAAAATCAGCTGTTTCCAGCTACAATAGTCATTTACAACATTAGCAATGTCTACACTGTATTTTTGATCAATTTGATGTTATTTTAATTGACAAAAAATGTCATTTTCTTTCAAAAACCCCAAACTTTTGAACTGTAGTGTGTATATATATATATACATATATACATATATATATATATACTGTATTTGCAAAAAATATATATGGGGGATTGGAAGTGATGCAGACAATTACATTGATGCAAGGTACAATCTATCTGCTATATTAAAGCTCATCTACACCCTAAAAAAATATATATATATATATTTATATATTTTTTAAACTATAAAAGACATGCTCAGGTATCTCGGAGACTGTAGGCCAGAGAGCAAAAGGGTTCATTGTGGAATCAGCTTATGAAAATACCTGTTTACCTCTTCCCACACTCATCAGGTGAAACAACCTGCCAGACAATAGAGCAGAAATCCCTATACCAGATGTTACAAGGTACCACCCTGACCTCAAGTTCTTAGCCACTAAGATACCCCCTCTGAACCCTCAGGCCGAGATCCTGCTACTTATAGGGAGAGACATCATCCAGGTGCACAAGGTGCAGGGCAACGCATGCTCCCTTCACACAGTGCCTAGCCCTCTGCTGTGTGATAGTGGGAGGTGTTTGTCTCAGAGTGGCACACAACAATTCACCAGTTAACGCCTTCAGGACAAACATTATAGAGAATGATTACATCACACTGTTCCTGGAGCAGAGATGTACACCAGCTACACAGACCCTTTACTCAGTACTTTGTTGAAGCACCTTTGGCAGTGATTACAGCCTCGAGTCTTCTTGGGTGTGACGCTACAAGCTTGGGGGAGTTTCTGCCATTCTTCCCTGCAGATCCTCTCAAGCTCTGTCAAGTTGGATCAGGTCTCTCCAGAGATGTTTGATTGGGTTCAAGTCCGGGCTCTGGCTGGGCCACTCAAGGATATTCAGAGACATGTCCCGAAGCCACTCCTACATTGTATTGGCTGTGTGCATAGGGTCGTTGGCCTGTTGGAAGGTGAGACTTCACCCCATTCTTAGGTCCTCTATTCATCTTTCCCCCGATCCTGACTAGTCTCTCAGTTCCTGCCCCTGAAAAACATCCCCACAGCATGATGCTGCCACCACGCTTCACTGTAAGGATGGTACCAGGTTTCTCCAGGCGTGACACTTGGCATTCAGGCCAAAGAGTCCAATCTTGGCTTCATCAGACCAGAGAATCTTGTTTCTCATGGTCTGAGAGTCACAAGGTGCCTTTTGGCAAACTCTAAGGAGGCTGTCATGTGCCTTTTACTGAGGAGTGACTTCCAGTTGGCCACTCTACCATAATGGCTTTATTAGTGGAGTGCTGCAGAGATGGTTGTCCGTCTGGAAGTTTCTCCCATCCCCACAGAGGAACTATGGAGCTGTCAGAGTGACCGTCGGGTTCTTGGTCACCTCCCTGACCAAGGCCCTTCTCCCTCGATTGCTCAGTTTGGCTGGGCAGCTAGCTCTAGAAAGAGTCTTGGTGGTTCTGAACTTCTTCCATTTAAGAATGCTGGAGGCCACCGTGTTCTTGGGGACCTTCAATGCTGGAGAACGGTTTTGGTACCCTTCCCCAGATCTGTACCTGGACACAATCCTCTATTGGAGCTCTACACAGAATCCTTTTGACTTCATGCCTTTGTTTTTGCTCTGACATGCAATGGCAACTGTAGGACCTTATATTGACAGATGTGTGTTTTTACAAATCATGTCCAATCAATTGAATTTACCACAGGTGGACTTCAATCAAGTTGTTGAAAACTCTCAAGGATAGTCATTGGAAACAGGATGCACCTGAGCTCAATTTCGAATCTCATAGCAAAGGGTCTGAATACTTAAGTAAGTGTTAATTTTTCATGAATTTGGTCCTGGGTTACATTCACGACACCAGATCATTTTACGTGTATGTAAACAACAGGGAGCAATGTATCAGGAGATCTACCAGCCCAGAACAGTGGAAGCACAGATCTACTGAACAGAACCCTGCTGATCATGCCTCGTGATCAGTCCCAGCAGGCTGCTTGACTCATAGCACATGGTTGACAGGAACAGATTTCTTGTTCAGGTCAGCGGAGCCAGATCCCCTTCACACACCTTTCGACTTGGTTGATCCCAGATCTGATTACGAGATCTGCCCCTAAATTGCTTGTCACGCCACCAATGTCTCCAGCAGCAAGTTAGACTCCAAGCGCTTTGAGAGGTTCTCAAGCTTGCAAGCAATGACACATGCAACAGCAATGCTTGTGCATATTGCTCACTCCTTCAAGGCAGCAGCTGCAAAGGATGGCACATTTGCAACAAACCCTACTCCACTGAAGATCTGGATGCCTTTCAAGAGTAATTGGAATGCATCAGAGAACGGAGATTCCTAAGCAGAGCCCACTCTTCAGTCTGTGCCCCTACACAAATGCTCAAGTTCTAGCTTGTGGTTTGGATAATTGTGATGTTTATGATAAAAACAAAATATTGTTAACATAGTAATGACTACATGCCGTGGCAGAGCCAGGGTGAAATTCTCCTTTACTGAATATTTGGTGCTTTATATAACTTTCACTAACTGGCAATGACTACTGGGTAAACAGACCAAAAGGATATGGCAAAATGCTCAACCATTTAAGACTGGCTGTTTGGCTGTCTAATATGTCTCCTCTGCAAATTGTTTAGGCACTATAACAGCATACAGTAGGAGTTAAATTGGTACAGCGTTCTCACTCACGGGTGCAACAAACAAAGCCTTTTAAAATGCACACCTCAAAATATGTTAATGAAACAACACTATCACAGAAACAACACTATCATGCACCCACTCATAGTTAAAATGTTTTTTGGCTCTCCAAACATATGGTACAGTACTGTATTATGTAGGGTGGAATTACAGTACCATTTGAAATACAACAATTATTTCCCCGACCTTAACATTTTCCGACAATGCACCATAATTTACAGTATTTGTTCTTAACTGACTTGCCTAGTTAAATAAAGGTAAAAAAATAAAATAATAATTTACAGTATGCTGCAGTGAAATCTTACAGAGTAGTTTACTGTTGATAAACCACAAATCATCATAGAATTGACAGTTTTCCATTACAATATATGACAGGACACCTTTAGTTTGAAAAAGTGTATTTTGGTTATTGAGCTATAGTAGGTGAAGTGGATTTACATCCGGTAACGGAATTACATCACGGTTTCCAGATCTATAGTATACATAAAAACATAGTTATGGATATGAATATCTTTCTCATCATGGTGATGTATCCTGAATAGGTACACAAAAGTAGAATACGCAATTTTGTATATTTGGATTTTATTCAACACACTGGCTATTGCTGTAATGAGCTCTGCCCCCAAACATGACCATATTCAGTTGGTAAGGACCAGACCAAATCTGAACCAATCACAGACGTCTAAAACTTGTGAAACATTGACATCTATGATTGGTTCAGATTTGGTCCGGCCAGGGCATACTGACCAAATTTGAACTACTTTTCAACGTCCATGGACAAATCAGGTCTCGGGCCGGTGCTCAGTGGGTAAGGATGTTTGTTACAGTAAATGGAAAGAGGGTATGTTATAGGTGCCATGGTAGGTGTCCGGTAGAGGTGACAACTGGAGAGAGAGAATGTGTACAGGTCTGGGACAGAAATGGTGCAGGACATCCTAAAGCAGTTCCAGCAGGACTTTTACGGGACCAAAGAGAGAGCACAGCAGGAAAAGCTCTGTCTCAGTGTCGACTCCCCCCATCCAGAGGATCTGATCACACCTCTTCAAACTGTCCTGCAGATGAGGATAGTAATCCCCCCAGCATTGAACACACCCAGGTCCCACAACTGCACTGCTCCTCCATCATTGAGAGACATAAATTCACAGAGCTGGAGGGAGACGTGGTGGAGCTCAGAGAGCTAGTCCACACAATCCAGACAGAACAGACCCACAAAACAGACCAGCACAACACCCAACACACAAATTGAGGGTTGAAGGTGGAGATGGATGGCTGCCTGAGAGAGCTGGCTACACTAGAGCTCTCTCAGGCAGGCGAGAGAGGAACACATGGCACATATGACAGCACTGAAGGAGGAGGGAGAGGAACACATGGCACAGCTAACAGCATTGAAGTAAGAGGTGAGAAAGCTGAGGTGTGACAGAGAGCAGGACACTCCCCAAGAGAAGCCAGCAGAACAGCCCACGTCAGACCCGGACCACAATCTCAACACCATAATGGGACAGACAACATAGGACCCACCAACCCAACCCAACAGACCCCGCTCCTTCCTAACAGTCCCCCTGTAAGCTTCCCAGATAGCCCTCCTGACAACCCCCACACATCCACTGAGGGCGCACAAAAGCCAGAAATTGTGCTTCTCATTGACACAAATGGCAAGTAAATTCAAGAGAAAAACCTTTTTCCTATACACAGAAGCTAAACTCTGGTACCCAAACACTAGGCATGCCCTGGAGCTGTTGTCAGAGGACAGACTAGGGACCCCCAGCCACATTATAATTTGCACAGGCACAAACAAGCAGAGACCCCAGCAGGAAAGGGTGGCCAGAGCACTCAAGGGAGGGTTTGAAAAAGCTTCTTCCACTTTCCCCAAGTGGTTATCTCCACCCTCCTACCATGAAAAGACATTCACCTTGCCACCTTACAGTGGGTGAACGCAAGCATTACCCGGGACTGTGCCTCAAAACCAAATGTCTACCTGTCCCACCACTCCACCCTGGTCTTGAACAGCCTTTACGACCGGGCCCACCTCTACAAGGCAGTGATCCCAACTTTTGGAGCAACAGAGCAACGGACAACCCCCCCCATCCAGAGAGAGACCCTCCCAGACCTGCAAGACCCCCTCAAGAAGGACCTGCACCGAGAGAACCCACGCCAAGAGAAACTGCACCCAAACCACAGCTTCGCCAGCCACACCCCAAACAGCTGAGACCACCCCAAACAAACCCTGGTCACACCCTATATAGGCCCCCCAGATCAGACCTATGCACCTTCTGTCCCCCCCCCCCATGCCCCTGCAGCAAGGACCTCAACATGACAGCCACACGTATAACCAGGCCGTGAGCAGAGCACGAGGCCCAACCCCCACTAATGCACCCTCCCAAGCCCCATCACTTGAACTAAGAGGTACAATACCAGTCAAAGGTTTGGACACACCTACTCATTCAAGGGTTTTCTACATTGTAGAATAATAGTGAAGACATCATAACTATGAAATAACACATATGGAATCTTGTAGTAACCAAGAAAGTGTTAAACAAATCAAAAAATATGTGATACTCTTTAAAGTAGCTACAGTTTGCCTTAATGACAGCTTTGCACATTCTTGGCATTTTCTCAACCAGCTTCACGAGGAATGCTTTTCCAACAGTCTTGAAGGAGTTCCCACATATATGCTGAGCACTTTTTGGCTGCTTTTCCTTCACTTGGTGGTCCAACTCATTCCAAACCATCTCAATTGGGTTGAGTTCAGGTGATTGTGGAGACCAGGTCATCTGATGCAGAACAATCACTCTCCTTCTTGGTCAAATAGCCCTTACACAGCCTGGAGGTGTGTTGGATCGTTGTCTTGTTGAAAAACAAATGATAGTCCAAATAAGTGCAAAACATATTGGATGGCGTATTGCTGCAGAAGCCATGCTGCTTAATTAGGGATAGGGGTCCCGCTAGTGGGACAACTTCCAGTGAAACTGGAGGGCGCCCAATTAAAATAAATAATCATAAATAATATGGATTAAAAATGTATGTACATAAGTGTCTTATAAATTTACATTTAAATTCTTGTTAATCTAACTGCACTGGGGTGGCAGGGTAGCCTAGTGGTTAGAGCGTTGGACTAGTAATTGGAAGGTTGCAAGTTCAACCCCCCTGACAAAGTACAAATCTGTCGTTCTGCCCCTGAACAGGCAGTTAACCCACTGTTCCCAGGCTGTCATTGAAAATAAGAATGTGTTCTTAACTGACTTGCCTGGTTAAATAAAGGTAAAAAGCTGTCAGATTTACAGTAGCTATTACAGTAAAACATGCCATGCGATTGTTTGAGGACAGCGCCCCACATCAAAATATTTTTCCACAGCATAGGTTTCATGCATTCACAAATAACAATTAAATATTCACTTAATTTTTGAAAATCTTCCTCTGATTTGTCATCCAAAGGGTCCCAGCTATAACCTGCAGTGCCGTTTTGTTAGATAAAATCCTTCTTTCTATCCCAAATAAGTCTCTTTAGTTGATGCCATCGATTTGAGTAATCCACTCATTCAACATGCAGAGAAAGGAATCCAAAAATCTACCCCTAAACTTTCTTTCACCAAGTCAAAATACATTTCTATTTACTCCTCAGATACCCTAAAATGTAATCAAGCTATAATATTTATTACGGAAAGTAGTATGTTCAATAGGAAACCGAATTTAGCAGATGCGTAATGTCTTCATAGCAGACGCAAACACAAATTTCCAAGACTGTGTCCTTCTGCTAAAACTGATATTTATCATTTGTTTTTGAAGTTAGAAGCCTGAGCAAATGTTCAATATGACCTTTCTCTTGAATTTCTAAGAGGATGGTCTCTCAAAAAAAAAATTCTGGTTGGTTCTTCTTTAGATTTTCTCCTACCATATCTATTGTGTTATATTCTCCTGCATTATTTTAACATTTCTACAAACTTCAAAGTGTTTTCTTTCCAATGGTACCAATTATATGCATATCCTGGCTTCAGGGCCTGAGCTAAAAGCAGTTTACTTTGGGCACACCATTCAGACAGGAAGTGTCTTGCCCTAAGAAGTTAATTAAGTGTGCCTTGAATTCTAAAGCACCCCTTACCATCACACCTCCTCCTCCATGCTTCACGGTGGGAACCACACACGCGGCGATCATCTGTTCACCTACTCTACGTCTCACAAAGAAACTGAGGTTGGAACAAAAAATCTCAAATTAGGACTCATCAGACCAAAGGACAGATTTCCACCGGTCAAATGTCCATTGCTCATGTTTCTTGGCCCAAGCAAGTATATTCTTCTTGGTGTCGTTTATTAGTGGTGTCTTTGCCGCAATCCGAAGGCCTGATTCACACAGTTTCCTCTGAAGAGTTGATGTTGAGATGTGTCTATTACTTGAAGTCTGTGAACCATATATTTGGGCTGCAATCTGAGGCTGGCAATTCTAATGAACTTATCCTCTGCAGCAGAGGTAACTCTGGGTCTTCCTTTCCTGTGGCAGTCCTCATGAGAGCCAGTTTCATCATAGTGCTTGATGACTTTCGCGACTGCACTTCAAGAAACGTTCAAAGCTCTTGACATTTTCCTGATTGACTGACCTTCATGTCTTAAAGTAATGATGGACTGTCATTTCTCTTTGCTTATTTGAGACGTCCTTGCTATAACATTGTCTTGGTCTTTTACCAAATAGTGAAATCTCCTGTATACCACCCTTACCTTGTCACAACACAACTGATTGGCTCAATCGCATTAAGAAGGAATGAAATTCCACAAATTAACTTTGAAGGCACTCCTGTTACTTAAAATGCATTCCAGGTGACTACCTCATGATGCTGGTTGAGAGAATGCCAAGAGTGTGCAAAGCTGTCATCAAGGCAAAGGATGGCTACTTTGAAGAATCTCAAATATATTTTGATTTAACACTTTTGTGGTTACTACATGATTCAATGTGTTATTTCATAGTTTTGATGTCTTCACTACTATTCTATTATAGTAAAAATAAAGAAAAAACCTTGAATTAGTAGGTGTGTCCAAGGGCATTAGAACAGTCTGCAGCAACCAGCCTTACCCTACTAGAATCTGGATTAACATGTCTACTGTTTGCTGATGATCTGGTGCTTCTGTCCCTAAGGAAGGAGGGCCTACAGCAACACCTAGATCTTCTGCAGAGATTCTGTCAGAACTGGTGCCTGACAGTAAATCTCAGTAAGACAAAAACAATGGTGTTCCAAAAAAGGTCCAGTTGCCAGGACCACAAATACAAATTCCATTTAGACACTGTTGCCCTAGAGAACACAGAACACTATACATACCTCGTCCTAAACATCAGTGCCACTGTAACTTCCACAAAGCTTTGAATGATATGAGACACAAGGCAAAAAGGACCTTCTATGCCATCAAGAGGAACATAAAATGTAGGATCTGGCTAAAACACTTTAATCAGTTATAGAACCCATTGCCCTTTATGGTTGTGAGGTCAGTGGTCCACTCACCAACCAAGAATTCACAAAATGGGACCAACAGTAAATTGAGACTGCATGCAGAATAATGCAAAAAAATATCCTAGCAACAGAAAAAGGAGTCATTTCCTGTGGCCTTTCAAGTGCTTACAGTCAGCAGGTTAGCTCAAATTAGCCCATGAGTATCAGGCAGCAAATAGATGTGTCAAATAAGTGACTAAGACACACAAAAAGAACACACACAGAAACACCTACACACACCTCCAAGCTTACTAAAACAGGATAGTCACGTTTGTCAAGATGAAGAAGGAGTGGACCAAAGCGCAGCGTTGTACGTGTTCATGCTATTTATTGCAATCTGAACACTTGAACAAGAATAACACCGCGAGAAACGAGCAGTTCTGTAAGGTAACTAAAACTATACAGAAAACAACTACCCACAAACCGAGATGGGAAAAAGGCTACCTAAGTATGATTCTCAATCAGAGACAACAATAGACAGCTGCCTCTGATTGAGAACCACACCCTGTCAAACACAAAGAAATAGAAAACATAGAAATAAAGAAACTAGAATGCCCACCCTAGTCAAACTCTGGCCTAACCAAAATAGAGAATAAAAGCTTCTCTATGGCCAGGGCGTGACACCTCTAGAGCAATATTTACCAACTCCAGTCTTCCAGTTCCCCCAACAGCACACATTTTTCTTGTAGCCCCGGACAAGAACACCTGATTCCACTTGTCAAGGACTTGATGATTAGTTACATTTACATTTACATTTAAGTCATTTAGCAGACGCTCTTATCCAGAGCGACTTACAAATTGGTGCATTCACCTTATGACATCCAGTGGAACAACCACTTTACAATAGTGCATCTAAATATTTTAAGGGGGGGGGGGTGAGAAGGATTACTTTATCCTATCCTAGGTATTCCTTAAAGAGGTGGGGTTTCAGGTGTCTCCGGAAGGTGGTGATTGACTCCGCTGTCCTGGCGTCATGAGGGAGTTTGTTCCACCATTGGGGAGCCAGAGCAGCGAACAGTTTTGACTGAGCTGAGCGGGAACTGTACTTCCTCAGTGGTAGGGAGGCGAGCAGGCCAGAGGTGGATGAACGCAGTGCCCTTATTTGGGTGTAGGGCCTGATCAGAGCCTGGAGGTACTGAGGTGCCGTTCCCCTCACAGCTCCGTAGGCAAGCACCAATCAATGTTGACAAGCAGAATCAGGTGTGCTTGCCCGGGGCAACAAAAATATGTACTGTTGGGGGTAGTCGAAGACCTGAGTTGCAAAACACTACTCTACATTATCAATTGCCTCCTCCTCTCTTTTGATTCCACTGGAGGGGGTCAAATATACATCAAAAGATAAATAATTAATCAATAAGTCTGGGAGTTATTCAGTCAAACTTTCAATACATGAGAAGAGTGAGGGTACAAAGGAGTTCTACTGACGAAGGCTATGTCTCAAATGGCACCCTATTCCCTGTATAGTGCACTATCTTTGACCAGGGCCCATAAGTAATAGGGTGCCATTTGGGATGCAACCAAAGGCTCAGTGTAGCTTAGCCCAGTGCAGAACATATCATAACAGAGAGACTGTGTGCTTGTGCCTCTCCTCTGGCCTAGAGAGGATAGGTGGAGGGAGGTGGCGAGATGTAGGGAGGGAGGTAGAGAAAGATGGATGGAGGTAGAGAGAGTAAAAGCAGGCCTGGCAGCATTTAATTTCTTTAACAAAGCATAGCGGCTCTACGGGTAACAGCTAGAACATGAACATGACAGCCCTGCCATACACTACAATATCTACAATCTGAACTGTGGGGCCTCTCTATACGTCTGCCAAATTGTGTGAGCCTATACACTTGCCATACACTACAGTATGTGTCTTCAATCTGAACTGTGTGGTTCTATAGGTCTTCCAAACACTACAGTAGCTTCAATCTGAACTCTTTAGGACTATACGGCAAGATCCCAGCCTGTTACATAGGCACAGTATTCGCCCCCTTGGCAATTTTCCTATTTTGTTCTCTTACAACCTGGAATTAAAATAGATTTTTTTAGGGGCTTTGTATCATTTGATTTAAACAACATGCCTGCCACTTTGAAGATGCAAAATTTGTTTTATGCTTAGGGTCATTTTCCTGCTAGAAGGTGAACCTTCGTCCCAGTCTCAAATCTCTTCAAGACTGAATCAGGTTTCCCTCAAGAATTTCCCTATATTTAGCCCCATCCATAATTTCTTAAATTCTGACCAGTTTCCCAGTCTCTGCCAATGAAAAACATCCTCACAGCATGATGTTGCCACCACCATACTCCACTGTGGGGATGGTGTTCTCGGGGTGTTGAGAGGTGTAGGGTTTGCCAAAAAGCTCAATTTTAGTCTCATCTGACCAGAGTACCTTCTTCCATATGTTTGGGGAATCTCTCTGCTTATTTTTTTCTAAGAAATTTATTTTTTTCTGGCCACTCTTCCGTCAAGCCCAGCTCTGTGGAGTGTGCGACTTAAAGTGGTCCCATGGACAGAAACTCCAATCTCCTCTGTGGAGCTTTGCAGCTCCTTCGGGGATATCTTTGGTCCCTTTGTTGCCTCTCTGATTAGTGCCCTCATTGCCTGGTCCATGAGCTTTGGTGGGCAGCCCTCTCTTGGCAGGTTTGTTGTGGTGCCATATTCTTTCATTTTTTATAATGCATTTAATGGTGTTTCATGGGATGTTCAAATTTTTAATATTTTTTTATAACCCAACCCCGATCTGTATTTCTCCACAACTTTGGCCCTGACCTGTTTGGAGAGCTCCTTGGTCTTCATGGGGCCGCTTGCTTGGTGATGCCCCTTGCTTAGTGGCTTTGCAGACTCTGGGGCCTTTCAGAACAAGTGTATATATACTGAGATCATGTGAAAGATCATGTGACACTTAAATAAAGTCCACCTGTGTGCAATCTAACTAATTATTTGACTTCTGAAGGTATTTGGTTGCACCAGATCTTATTTAGGGGCTTCATAGCAAATGGGTAAATACATACAGTATGCACAAAAAACTTTTCCATGTTAATATATACACATTTTTTTTAAACAATGACTTTTATTTATTTCACTTGACCAATTTGGACTATTTTGTGAATGTCCATTACATTAAATCCAAATAAAAATATATTTAAATTACAGGTTGTAATGAAAGAAAATAGGAAAAACGCCAAGGGGGTGAATACTGTTGCAAGGCACTGTATGCCTCAAGTTGCATCTCAATTGGCATCCTACCCTACCCATAGGGCCCTGGTCAAAAGTAGTGAACTTCAGTTGAAGTTGTAAGTTTACATACACTTAGGATGGAGTCATTAAAACTAATTTTTCAACCACTCCAAATATTTCTTGTTAACAAACTATTGTTTTGGCAAGTCAGTTAGGACATATCAAGACCATTTCGAGGACAGCTTTTTTCCATCTACGTAACATTGCAAAAATCAGAAACTTTCTGTCCAAAAATGATGCAGAAAAATTAATCCATGCTTTTGTCACTTCTAGGTTAGACTACTGCAATGCTCTATTTTCCGGCTACCCGGATAAAGCACTAAATAAACTTCAGTTAGTGCTAAATACGGCTGCTAGAATCCTGACTAGAACCAAAATTTTTTATCATATTACTCCAGTGCTAGCCTCTCTACACTGGCTTCCTGTCAAAGCAAGGGCTGATTTCAAGGTTTTACTGCTAACCTACCTCTCTGATTTGGTCCTGCCGTACATACCTACACGTACACTACGGTCACAAGACGCAGGCCTCCTAATTGTCCCTAGAATTTCTAAGCAAACAGCTGGAGGCAGGGCTTTCTCCTATAGAGCTCCATTTTATGGAACGGTCTGCCTACCCATGTCAGAGACGCAAACTCGGTCTCAACCTTTAAGTCTTTACTGAAGACTCATCTCTTCAGTGGGTCATATGATTGAGTGTAGTCTGGCCCAGGAGTGGGAAGGTGAACGGAAAGGCTCTGGAGCAACGAACCGCCCTTGCTGTCTCTGCCTGGCCGGTTCCCCTCTTTTCACTGGGATTCTCTGCCTCTAACCCTGTTACGGGGGCTGAGTCACTGGCTTGCTGGGGCTCTCTCATGCCGTCCCTGGGGGGGGGGGGGTGCGTCACCTGGGTGGCTTGATTCACTGTTGTGGTCAGCCTGTCTCGGTTGGCGCCCCCCCCTTGGGTTGTGCCGTGGCGGAGATCTTTGTGGGCTATACTCGGCCTTGTCTCAGGATGGTAAGTTGGTGGTTGAAGATATCCCTCTAGTGGTGTGGGGCCTGTGCTTTGGCAAAGTGGGTGGGGTTATATCCTTCCTGTTTGGCCCTGTCCGGGGGTGTCCTCGGATGGGGCCACAGTGTCTCCTGACCCCTCCTGTCTCAGCCTCCAGTATTTATGCTGCAGTAGTTTATGTGTCGGGGGGGCTAGGGTCAGTTTGTTATATCTGGAGGAGTACTTCTCCTGTCCTATTCGGTGTCCTGTGTGAATCTAAGTGTGCGTTCTCTAATTCTCTCCTTCTCTCTTTCTTTCTCTCTCTCGGAGGACCTGAGCCCTAGGACCATGCCCCAGGACTACCTGACATGATGACTCCTTGCTGTCCCCAGTCCACCTGGCCATGCTGCTGCTCCAGTTTCAACTGACCTGAGCCCTAGGACCGTGCCCCAGGACTACCTGACATGATGGCTCCTTGCTGTCCCCAGTCCACCTGACTGTGCTGCTGCTCCAGTTTCAACTGTTCTGCCTTATTATTATTCAACCATGCTGGTCATTTATGAACATTTGAACATCTTGGTCATGTTCTGTTATAATCTCTACCCGGCACAGCCAGAAGAGGACTGGCCACCCCACATAGCCCGGTTCCTCTCTAGGTTTCTTCCTAGGTTTTGGCCTTTCTAGGGAGTTTTTCCTAGCCACCGTGCTTTTACACCTGCATTGTTTGCTGTTTGGGGTTTTAGGCTGGGTTTCTGTACAGCACTTTGAGATATCAGCTGATGTACGAAGGGCTATATAAATACATTTGATTTGATTTGATTTGACATAGTCTTTGTGCATGAATAATAATATATAAAAATATATGCCATTTAGCAGAAGCTTTTATCCAAAGCGACTTACAGTCATGTGTGCATACATTCTACGTATGGGTGGTCCCGGGGATCGAACCCACTACCCTGGCGTTACAAGCGCCATGCTCTACCAACTGAGCTACAGAAGGACCCAAGTAATTTTTCCAACAATTGTTTACAGTCAGATTATTTCACTTATCACAATTCCAGTGGGTCAGAAGTTTACATACACTAAGTTGACTGTGCCGTTAAACAGCTCCGAAAATTCCAGAAAATGATGTCATGGCTTTAGAAGCTTCTGATAGGCTAATTGATATAATTTGAGTCAATTGGAGGGAGGTGTACCTGTGGATGTATTTAAAGGTCTACCTTCAAACTCAGTGCTTGTGTTCTTGACATCATGGGAAAATCAAAAGAAATCAACCAAGACCTCAGAAAAAAATTGTAGACCTACACAAGTCTGGTTCATCCTTGGGAGCAATTTCCAAATGCCTGAAGGTACAACGTTCATCTGCACAAACAATAGTACGCAAGTATAAACACCATGGGACCACGCAGACGTCATACCGCTCAGGAAGGAGACGGATTCTGTCTCCCTTAGATATTAATGTTCATTGGTGCAAAAAGTGCAAATCAATCCCAGAACAACAGCAAAGGGCCTTGTGAAGATGCTAGAGGAAACAGGCACAAAAGTATCCATATTCACAGTAAAACGGGTCCTATAACGACATAACCTGAAAGGCCGCTCAGCAATGGAGTAGTGACTTCTTCTTCTTCAAAACCGCCATAAAAAAAGCCAGACTACAGTTTGCAACTGTACATGGGGACAAAGATCGTACTTTTTGGAGAAATGTCCTCTGGTCTGAAGAAACAAAAATTGAACTGTTTGGCCTTAATGACTATCATTATGTTTGGAGGAAAAAGGGGGACGCTTGCAAGCCGAAAAACACCATCCCAACCATGAAGCACAGGGATGGCAGCATCATGTTGTGGGGGTGCTTTGCTGCAGGAGGGACTGGTGCACTTCACAAAATAGATGGCATCATAAGGTAGGAAATGTATATGTATATATTGAAGCAACATCTCAAGATATCAGTCAGAAAGTTAAAACTTGGTCTCAAATGGGTGTTCTAAATGGACAATGACCCCAGCATACTTCCAAAGTTGTGGAAAAATGGTTAAAGGGCAATAAAATCAAGGTATTGGAGTGGCCATCACAAAGCCCTGACCACAATCCTATAGAAAATGTGTGGGCAGAACTAAAAAGTGTGTGCGAGCAAGGAGGCCTTCAAACCTGACTCAGTTAGGTTACACCAGCTCTTTCAGGAGGAATGGGCCAAAATTCACCCAACTTATTGTGGAAAGCTTGTGGAAGTCTACACAAAATGTTTGACCCAAGTTAAACAATTTAAAGGCAATGTTACCAAATACTAATTGAGTGTATGTAAACTTCCTACCCACTGGGAATGTGATGAAAGAAATAATAGAAATAACATTTTTACTAGGATTAAATGTCAGGAATTGTGAAAAACTGAGTTCAAATGTATTTGGCTAACGTGTATGTACATTTCCGACTTCAACTGTATATAGGGAATAGGGTGCCATTTGTGATACAACCTCAGTAGAACCAAACAACTCCCATCTCCTCTTTACTCTGTTTGGACATATATATACACAGGCGGGTAGCCTATTCCTCATAAAGTGTGCTACTATTGACCAGAGCCCTATACATATGCATGCACCACTTTTTTTGTTTTGTATTTTTTGTATATTCACCAATTTGGACTATTTTGTGAATGTCTGTTACTTGAAATCCAAATAACAATCTATATAAATTACAGGTTGGAATTTAACAAAATAGGAAGAATTCCTATATGCACTATATAGGGAATAGGGTGCCATTTGTGATGCAAGCCTCGGTAGAACCAAACAACTCCCATGTCCACTGGACTCTTTACTCTGTCTGGACATATTTCATATCATGCCCATCTGCAATGCACCCCACTGCAGTAATAAATGCTAATTAAAAAAGGACATGCACAATTAAAGCTGGAAATTCTTGATCCTAATAAAGTCAGTGTGTCAAGCATGATATTATCTCCCTCTTAAGTATAAAGGGCAAAGGACACATATATTATCCCCACTAGAATAATTATGGTGATGAGTGCATTTTAACACAGTGGTGATGCCAGTACATTAATACTGTAGCATTATAGGAGGATATTGTTTTTTGGAGTTGGACTCCTTTTCCTCTCGTGTTGCCAATGATAGACACAGGCTGGTAGCCTATTCCTTATAGAGTGCGCTACTATTGACCATAGCCCCAGACAGAGATACGATAATCTGAGCACTAATTCCACAGAAATAGAAACCTAGAAAACAATCAGCTTGACAGAGAATACGTGTGTGTTTAAAGGACATTAGGAAGGGCAAAGGACACATACAGTGCCTTCGGAAAGTATTCAGAGCCATTCACTTTTCCCAAATTTGTATAGCCTTATTCTAAAATGGATTTAAAAAGCAATCTAAACACATTACCCCATAATGACAAGCGAAAACAGGCTTTGTGAAATCTTTGCAAATGTATTACAAATAATACACAGTAACACCTTATTTACATAAGTATTCAGACCCTTGAAAGAGATTTGAAGTTGAGCTCAGGTGCCTCCTGTTTCCGTTGATCATCCTTGAGATGTTTTAACAACTTGTTTGTAGTCCACCTGTGGTAAATTAAATTGATTGGTCATGATTTGGAAAGGCACACAACTGTCTATAAAAGGTCCCACAGTTAATAGTGCATGTCAGAGGAAAAACTAAGCCATTAGGTCAAAGGAATTATCCGCAGATCTCAGAGACAGAAATGTGTCTCCATCTTTCTTAAATTGAAGACGTTTTTGAACCATCAAGGCTCTTCCTAGATATGGCCGCCTGGCCAAACTGTGCAATCGAGGGAGAAGGGCCTTGGTCAGGGAGGTGACCAAGAACCCATTGGTCACTCTGACAGAACTCTAGAGTTAATCTGTGGAGATGGGAGAACCTTCCAGGACAACCATTTATGCAGCACGCCAATCAGGCCTTTATAGTAGAATGGCCAGACGAAGCCATTCCTCAGTAAAATGCACATGACCACCAGCTTGGCGTTAGTCAAAAAGCACCTAAAGTCTCTCAGACCGCGAGAAACTAGATTCTCTGCTTTGATTAAACCAAGATTGAACGCTCCCCAATCAACCTGACAGAGCTACTCTCCAAATACAGGTTTTCTAAACTAGTAGCGTCATACCCAAGAAGGCTTGAGGTTGTAGTCACTGCCAAAGGTGCTTCAACAAAGTACTGAGTAAAGGGTCAGAATACTTATTTAAATGTGATATTTCCGTTTTTTTAATATACACATTTGCAAAAATGTCTAAAACCTTGTTTTCGCTTTGTCATTATGGGGTATTGTCTGTAGATTGATGAGGGACTAAAACGATTTCATCATTTTTAGATGAATGTTGTAACCTAACAAAATGTGGAAAAAAGTCAATGGTTCTGAATACTGTCTGATGGCCCTGTATTAACCCTGCTAGAATAATAATGATAATGAAGAGAGGAATATCTTGTGAAAAGGTGTTAAAAGGTTGAAAAGGTTCTCTGGAGGGGACTGTGTTTTACCCTCATCTCCTCCAGCTCTGTTTTTATTTTCTGGTAATATATCCTCCTGCTATCAAGACCACCGCCGCTCCTCTCCTGGTGCTCTATTCATCTCTCTCTATATCTCTCTCTCTCTCTCTCTCTCTCTATATATATATATATATATATCTCTCTCTCTCTATATATATATCTCTCTCTATATATATATCTCTCTCTATATATATATCTCTCTCTATATATATATATATATCTCTCTCTCTATATATATATATCTCTATATATCTCTCTCTATATATATATATATATATCTCTCTCTCTATATATATATCTCTCTCTCTATATATATATCTCTCTATATATATATATATCTCTCTCTATATATATATATATCTCTATCTCTATATATATATATCTCTATATATCTCTCTCTATATATATATATATCTATATATCTCTCTCTATATATATATCTCTCTCTATATATATATATATCTCTATATATCTCTCTATATATATATCTCTATATATCTCTCTCTATATATATATATCTCTATATATCTCTCTCTCTATATATATATCTCTATATCTCTCTCTCTATATATATATATCTCTATATCTCTCTCTCTATATATATATCTCTATCTCTCTCTCTATATATATCTCTATATATCTCTCTCTCTCTATATATATCTCTCTATATATCTCTTTCTATATCTCTCTATATATATATATATATATATGTGTCTCTCTCTGTGTCTCTCTCTCTCTCTGTGTCTCTCTCTTTCTCTCTGTGGCTGTGTCTCTCTCTGTGTCTGTGTGTCTCTCTCTCTGTGTCTGTCTCTCTCTCTCTCTCTCTCTGTGTCCTCTCTCTATCTCTCTCTATATATATCTCTATATATATCTCTATATCTCTCTCTCTATATATATCTCTATATATATATATCTCTCTATATATATCTCTATATATCTCTCGCTCTATATATCTCTCTATATATCTCCCTCTATCTCTCTCTCTCTCTATATATATATATATATATCTATATATATATATATATCTATATATCTCTATATCTCTCTCTCTATATATATATATATATATATCTCTCTCTCTCTCTATATATATATATATATCTCTATATATCTCTATATATATATATATATCTCTATATATCTCCCTCTATCTCTCTCTCTATATATATATATATATATATATCATAAGGTGAACGCACCAATTTGTAAGTCGCTCTGGATAAGAGCGTCTGCTAAATGACTTAAATGTAATGTAAATGTAATAATGAGTGTGGAGCAGTCCTGCATTTTAAAACAGTGATGATGCCAGTGCATTAATATCATAAGAGGAGGATGCTCTTTTTTTTACTGTTGTTGCCATTTAAATGAATTATGCCTCCTCGAATTTGCCTACTCCCATCACCATGAGCTGTCCATTTCCGATTGATGTGCCACGGCTGCTGCTTCAAGATTCAGCACAAAAATGTAAATTACTCTAATCTGGCTTATTGTGAGGTCTAGAACTTTGAAAAATACATCATTGGCAAGAAACATATTGTTTTTAATCAAATCAATTATAGTAGTAGCAAGCTATCCTCTTTCTGATCATCGCGACCTACTTCTCAAACTGAGCAGAGCATGGGCTACTACTATCAAACTGAAAAGCGCATAGGCTATATGCTACTCCACTCTCAAGATAGTGAATTTTTTGGACTAGGCCTGATTAAAACAATTTTCTGAAGAAACCTTTCGAAACCTTTGACTCTCCTCTTGAACTGTCATCGTAGGACTACACTGCACAGTCATTGGTTAAGCAATGTGAAATGCAGCCTAGTTTTATTTACACCATCCCAGCAGCTATCATAGATACAGTGCCTTGCGAAAGTATTCGGCCCCCTTGAACTTTGCGACCTTTTGCCAAATTTCAGGCTTCAAACATAAAGATATAAATCAGATTTTTTTTTGTGAAGAATCGACAACAAGTGGGACACAATCATGAAGTGGAACGACATTTATTGGATATTTGAAACTTTTTTTAACAAATCAAAAACTGAAAAATTGGGCGTGCAAAATTATTCAGCATTGATAAAAGATAAGTGTTATTAACATAATTAAAGATAGACTTCTCCTTAATGCAACCGCTGTGTCAGATTTCAAAACAACGTTTCAGAAAATGGAAAAAGCACAACATGAAATAATCTGAGTACGGCGCTCAGAGACCAAACCTGCCAAAGAAATATCCGCCATGTTGTGGAGTCCACATTAGTCAGAAAGAGCGTTATAAATATTCACTTACCTTTGATGATCTTCTTCAGAATGCACTCCCAGGAATCCCAGTTCCACAATAAATGTTTGATTTGTTCGATATTGTTCATCTTTTATGTCCAAATTCCTCCTTGTTGTTAGCGCGTTCAGCCCAGTAATCCATCTTCATGAGGCGCGAGCACTAGGTCCAGATGAAAAGTCCCGTTACAGTTAAAGTTAAAGTTAAAGTTCCATTACAGTCCGTAGAAACTTGTCAAACAATGTATAGAATCAATCTTTAGGATGTTTTTAACATAAATCTTCAATAATGTTCCAACTGGAGAATTCCTTTGTCTGTAGAAAAGCAATGGAATGCGAGCTACCTCTCACGTGAACGAGCATCACGAGTTTGTGGCACTCTGCCAGACCACTGACTCAAAAAGCCCTTATGAGCCCCTCCTTTACAGTAGAAGCCTCAAACCAGTTTTTAAAGACATTTGACATCTAGTGGAAGCCCTAGGAAGTGCAATTTCACCCCATAGACACTGATTTGTCTTCAATAGGCCAAGCTTTGAAAAACTACAAACCTCAGATTTCCCACTTCCTGGTTGGATTTTTCTCAGGTTTTCGCCTGCCATATGAGTTTTGTTACACTCACTGACATCATTCAAACAGTTTTAGAAACTTCAGAGTGTTTTCTATCCAAATATACTAATAATATTCATATATTAGCAACTGGGACTAACTATCAGGCAGTTTACCCTGGGCACTCTTTTCATCCAAACGTGAAAATGCTGCCCTCTATCCCAAACAGGTTAAATGTAGAAGACACATTTTGGTTGAATGCATTCAGTTGTGCAACTGACTAGATATTGTCATGCTTTGGTCATTGTATTTTGTGTTTTTGGTATATGTTTGGGTAGGCCAGGGTGTGACATGGGTTTATATGTTGTGTTTCGTATTGGGGTTTGTATTAATTGGGATTGTGTATGATTAGGGGTGTGTCTAGTTAGGCTTGGCTGCCTGAGGCGATTCTCAATTGGAGTCAGGTGATTCTTGTTGTCTCGGATTGGGAACCGTATTTAGGTAGCCTGAGTGCGCTTTGTATTTTGGTGGGTGTTTGTTCCTGTCTCTGTGTTGTAGTCACCAGATAGGCTGTAATTAGTTTCACATTCCGTTTGTTGTTTTTGTATTTATTCAGTTATTTCATGTACCGTGATTATCTTCATTAAAGTCATGAGTAACCTACACGCTGCATTTTGGTCTGACTCTCTTCTTACAACAGACGAACATCGTTACAGATATCCCCTTTCCCAACACTAGCCACCCCTTCCACAGAATCTGCTCTTAGCATGCAGTACGATATAACACAGATACATTTTACCCAGGTGCAAACAGAATGTTTTTGCAGATTCTTACCCACATGCTATGAGGCTTTATAACTTCTCCCCAACTAGTTATCTGTAGTGGTGGGATAATCTTGTTTGATTCATATCATGTTAGAATGACCTTCGCTGGTCTATTGAGAGATCTCAAACAGCTCATTCTGACATACAATTTACATTTTAGCCATTTAGCAGATGCTCTTATCCAGAGCAACTACAGTTAGTGCATGTATCTTAAGATGGCTAGGTGGAATGTTCACATATCACATGCATAGAAAGTATATTTTTGAGGTGAGGAGGAGGATTAATTAAGATACTGTTTGAAGGTAGGGTTTCAGATGTTTTCGGAAGATGGGCAGGAACTGCTGTTCTAGCTCCAGGGGGAAGCTTGTTCCGCCATTGGGGTGCCAGGACAAAGAAGAGCTTGGACTGGGCGAAACAGAAGCTGCCCTCCAGTTGAGGTGGGAGGGCCAACAGACCTGAGGTTGCAGAATGGAGTGCTTGGGTTGGGGTGTAGGGTTTGAGCATAGCCTGAAGGTAGGGAAGGGCAGTTCTTCTTGCTGTTCACTAGGTAAACACCATGGTCTTGTAGTGTATACGAGCTTCGACTGGAAGCCTGTAGAGTGTGCGGAGGAGTGGGATGACATGAAAGAACTTGGCAAGGTTGAAAACCATTCTGGATACGTTCCGGAAGCAGGGAACCCAGCCAACAGCGAGTTGCAGTAGTCCAGATGGGAGAGGACAAGTGCCTGGATTACGACCTGCACAGCTTCCTGTGTGAGGTAGGGTCTTTCTCTACAGATGTTGTAGAGCATGAACCTGCAGGAGTGAGTCACTGCTTTGATGTTTACAGAGAATGACAGGGTGTTGTCCAGGTTCACGCCAACGTTCTTTGCACTCTGGGAGGGTGGAAATGTGGAGTTGTCAACCGTGATGGAGAGGTCTTTGAGCGGGCAGGCCTTCCCTGGGAGGAAGAGTAGCTCTGTTTTGTTGAGGTTGAGCTTCGGGTGGTGGGCCGACATCCAAGTTGAGATACCTGCCAGGCACTCAGAGATATGTGTCGCCATCTGGGTGTCAGAAGGGGAAAAGGAGAAAAGTAGTTGAGTGTCATCCACATAGCAATGATAGGAGAGACCATGTGAGGACATGATGGAGCCGAGTGACTTGGTGTATAGAGAGAAGAGGAGAGGACCTAGAACCGAGCACTGGGAGACACCAGTTGTGAGAGTACGTGGTGCAGACAGAGAGAGGAGGAGGTGAATAAGATTGTCCTAGGATAAGAGGCAGAAGCATGAAATGTAGAAGAGGATGGAGTGAAAGGATGATAGGTCCTCCAGAAGTTTATTTTTCCACAATTTTCACTCAGCCGCCCACAGCCCTGTTCTGTAAGCTCGCAATGAGTCACTCAGCCACGGAGCAGGAGGGGAGGGCCAAGCCGGTCAGGAGAGAAGGGGACAGTGCGAGTCATAGGATGCGGAAAGGGAGGAAAGTAGGGTTGAAGAATCAGGAGAGAGAAGGATTTAGCATCAGGGAGAGATGATAGGATGGAAGAGGAGAGAGTCAAGGGACTGAAGGGCGGCATAGACTGAGATGAACTCTGTGTTCTTGACCGCAGATAGACAGATCCAAACACTGCTGGATACCTGTAATTCTACATGGGTTGTGCATGCAGGGTACACTAAATTAGAAGGGTTGCAGCTAAGCGGTGGGGGGCGTCTGTAAAGCCTACAGAGGGAGGTGCAAACAGGTATAGGAAACACACACAGAGTTGACGAAACTAGAAAAGAGCAAAATAAGAATCTGTAAATAATTAGGTAAGAATCTCAAGTGAGAGAACCTTTCTCTCTTTCCTTCCTCAAATAACTCAGCAGAACCATCTTTGTTTCAATTATGTTTTACAAAACAAACATTATTTCTTGGTTTTGTTTGTACCTTTTTTTTTAATTATTATTATATTTTAATTTTGCAGATAGATTTCAGTTTCCATCAATGTAATTGTCTGCATCATTTCCAATCCCCCATATCTATTTTTTGTATATACACATCTCTTTTAAATATATTTCCCTTTGTTATTTTCCCCTAACCCTACCACCCCTCCCCTAATTGGAGTAAACTAATGGACGACAACACTTAGGCTTCTACTTCCATCGTATACTATATACATTTTATAGACATGTCGTGGAAATTCTTACACAGGGACACTCAAAATCAATCTTAAATGTGTCATTGTTTATTGTCAGCACTGGAGAGCTTCCAACAAACGTAATGCACCATAGTGAACGTCTGTCAAAAAGCTTTGCTGGGGCAGTCCCAGCAGTTGTCTTTTATACCACTATACACACACAAGTTATATTTGCATAATTTAGGATCATTAATTCATCATTACCGTTTTGTTTCATTCATGTGACCGACCAATACTGGTTCATAACGTGACAGACCAATTCCTCACGAGACTTCTTCTCTCTAAGCTGAGACCTTGAAACTGAGATCTTTTGTTCTCAAAACAAAGGTCTGGCCATACTGCCAAATTGCAGCTACTGATAGTGAGGATTCATTCAGTCAGTCACTTGCATGAACACAGGAAACGGTTATTAGAAAAGCACATGAATAGAACACAGAAATTAGTTCTATTTTGCCATATATGTTTACCTGTGCTGTTTCACTAAAAGTTCTGAACCTAGTGCATTCGGAACGTATTCAGACCCCTTAACTTTATCCAAATGTTGTTACGTTATAGCCTTATTCTAAAGTGGATTAAATAAAACAAATGATCTACACACAATACCCATGATGACAGTGAAAACAGGTTTTTAGAAATTCTTGCAAAGAAAAAGTAATACCTTATTTACATAAGTGTTCAGACCCTTTGCTATGAGATGCAAAATTGAACTCAGGTGCATCCTGTTTCCATTGATCATCCTTGAGATGTTCCTACAACTTGATCTGAGTTCACCTGTGGTAAATTCAATTGATTGGACATGATTTGGAAAGGTGCACTCCTTTAAGGTCCCACAGTTGACAGTGAATGTCAGAGCAAAAACCAAGCTATGAGGTTGAAGGAATTGTCTGTAGAGCTCGGAGACAGGAGTGTCGAGGCACAGATCTGGGGAAGGGTGCGAAAAAATTCTGCACCATTGATGGTCCCCAAGAACACAGTGGCCTCCATCATTCTTAAATGGAAGAAGTTTGAAACAACCAAGACTTTTCCTAGAGCTGGCCGCCCCACCAAACTGAGCAATCGGGGGAGAAGGGCCTTGGTCAGGGAGGTGACCAAGAACTCGATGGTCACTCTGACAAAGCTCCAGAGTTCCTCTGTGGATATGGGAGAACCTTGCAGAAGGACAACCATCTCTGCAGCACTTCAACAATCAGTCCTTTATGGTAGAGTGTTATGGTAGAGTGGCCAGACAGCAGCCACTCTCAAATCACCGAGTAGTGCTATCTACAGAGTTAGCTCCAGGTAAAAGTTGTACTTCTTCAACCATTCCTGGACTTGCAAACAAAACAAGCTACATATAGACAATACCGAAACAAATGAATTAATGATTCTGGGAAGAGTTGGCGTTGGTCTTAGTATTGTGACAAAACCGCCACCGCCATGACGGCCGAGACTGAAGTACTAATACTAATTGCTACACATACTGTACAGTAGTTAATCATCTGGCTTGTGGTTCTGCTGTTTTGGGGGATTTGATATAGCACATCATGCTCACTGCCTATCAGGGGCACAACTTTCACTGGGGACAGGGGGGGGCATGCCTCCCCATTCTGAAATTGCATTTTTGTCCCCCTCAGTTTTATCATTGGAATGTGATACAAAACTCTGCAACGGTATGCTTTAGGACCATGCGGATGCCTCCGAACAGTAGGGTAGGCTGTTTAGAGTGTTGCGCTGACTGGATATACAACCGAGTTGTAAAAGTTTCAGAAGTAAATAAACTTGGCAAGCTTTCGCCAGTTGATATACTGTTAGAGAGAGCGCTGGTCAAAAGTTGGCTTTCATTAGCTATTATTTTTGCCTCAATCAAACTAGACCTGAAACAAAGGAAACAATTGGCCAAATGATATTGATATTCTGACGTTTTTACAGTACGAAGTTAGTTATATTAATCAATATGGCAATGTAATGTTATTGATCTGTCAGTTTCCCTAGCTAATTCCCTACTTTTCACACTGACACAGTAATAAACAGCTCTAATGTTACAGCCTTCACTGTCATGGTGCACAGTAGAGGTCTGGCACCGCTCGCTTTCTGTCCCACTCCTACCTGCTACTTCAAGAACTGGTCCCAAAGACAACCACAGTCCCACAATGTTATTTAATTTTACTTGCCAGCCATTTTTCACCCTATAAGCAATATACAATGCGCAAAAATAAATAAATAAATAAAAGTTAAATTACCAGATATTCTCACATGGCCCTTACATTTTATTACTGGGCTTTATCAGCCAAGGACGATTTGCAGGCAAAGAAAAATAAATGGGTAATCCAAACTTATTGAAAAGGAAAAGGTGCATGCTCGCTCACCATAGTAGCTAACCAATGTGCGCATTGTGCCTTTTCCTTTTCAATGATGATTACATTTTTGGATTGCACTTAGACTCACGTTGGTTGAGCGCCCTCCACTCATTTTCTTTATACATTTTTATTTAATAGACATTGAAGAAACAGTCTAATCATATTTAAGTTAATGTCATATTCAAGTTAGCTGCCAAGTGATTCTCCGCGCATGTAAGCAGCTTGCTCTATGTCAATGAGACCACACATTCTAGGAGCACCTGAACTCTCATGCCCAACTAGGAGAGGTAGGCTACTGAAGTTGATACAGCGAATTTTAAGTGTGTGAATAATGCGTAAATATGTGATTTTAGTACAGTAGTTAAGCTAACACGTACAAAGCAGAAAGAGGACCGTTTCTGTGGACAACCAAAATATTTTCATCACAATGTCATCTGTCTAACCGCCTGCAGCATGAAAAATGCTGACCGTGCTGCAATGCTCTCTGATGGAACAGCAGGTCCTGCAGGCATCCAGTGGGAATGCAGCCCTCTAGTGCAGTCAGTACACAACACTATGTTCATCATGTTAAAACAGGATCAGATGGTGGCAAGGGTCCCAGCAGGGTCAGACAGCCAGGGAAATCCAGTCTATGAAGCTCAGGTGAATTTTGCATTATATTCAGAGAATGATCAAAGTTCCATCTTGAAATGATGGGCAGACCTACAGTAGATACAGGACAGTAACTTAAGCTCAAAGCTACAGTCTGAGATCTGGGGAATAATGGTAAATTCAATTATTGAAACGTTGATTCTGTTTTCGAATAATATAATGTATAAATGTACACCAAGATCATTTTTTGTAGCGCCTCATTATAGGAGGATCAGATGGTGACCGGGGACTCAGAAGGGTCAGGCAGCCAAGGAAGACCAGTCTGAATTTTTGTAGATACAGTTGAAAACGGAAGTTTACATACACTTAGGTTGGGGTCATTAAACTAGTTTTCAACCACTCCACAAATTTCTTGTTAACAAACTATAGTTTTGGCAAGTCAGTTAGGACATCGACTTTGTGCATGACACAAGTAATCTTTCCAACAATTGTTTACAGACAGATTATTTCACTTATAATTCACTGTTTCACAATTCCAGTGGGTCAGAACTTAACATACACTAAGTTGACTGTGCTCAGAAAATTCCAGCAAATGATGTCATGGCTTTAGAAGCTTCTGATAGGCTAATTGACGTAATTTGAGTCAATTGGAGGTGTGTGGATTTATTTCAAGGCCTACCTTCAAACTCAGTGCCTCTTTGCTTGACATACTGGGAAAATCTAAATAAATCAGCCAAGACCTCAGAAAAAAAGGAGCAAATTCCAAACGCCTGAAGGTACCACGTTCATCTGTTCAAAAAATAGTACACAAGTGTAAACCCCATGGGACCACTCAGCCGTCATACCACATAGGAAGGAGACAGATTCTGTCTCCCTTAGAGATTAACGTACTTTGGTGTGAAAAGTGCAAATCAATCCCAGAACAATAGCAAAGGATCTTGTGAAGATGCTGGAGGAAACAGGTACAAAAGTATCTATATCCACAGTAAAATGAGTCCTATATCGACATAATCTGAAAGGCCGCTCAGCAAGGGAGAAGCAACTGATCCAAAACCGTCATAAAAAAAGACTCCGGTTTGCATCTGCAAATGGGGACCAAGATCGTACTTTTTGGAGAAATGTCCTCTGGTCTGATGCAACAAAAATAGAACTGTTTGGCCATAATGACCATCACTATGTTTGGAGGAAAAAGGGGGAGGCTTGCAAGCTGAAGACCACCATCCCAACTGTGAAGCACAGGAGTGGCAGCATCATGTTGTGAGGGTGCTTTGCTGCAGGAGGGACTGGTGCATTTCACAAAATAGATGGCGACATGAGGAGGGAGGAAAATTACGTGGATATATTGAAGCAACATCTCAAGATATCAGTCAGGAAGTTAAAGCTTGGTCGCAAATGGGTCTTCCAAATGGACAATGACCCCAAACACACTTCCAAAGTTGTGGCAAAATAGCTAAAGGACAACAAAGTCAAGGTATTGGAGTGGCCATCACAAAGCCCTGACCTAAATCCTATAGAAAACGTGTGGGCAGAACTTAAAAAGTGTGTTCGAGCAAGGAGGCCTACAAACCTGACTCGGTTATACCAGCTCTGTCAGGAGGAATGGGTCAAAGTTCACCCAATTTATTGTGGTAAGATTGTGGAAGTCTGACCCAAGTTAAACAATTTGAAGGAAATGCTACCAAATACTAATTGAGTGTATGTAAACTTCTGACCCACTGCGAATGTGATGAAATAAATAAATGCTGAAATAAATCATTCTCTCTACTAATATTCGGACATTTCACATTCTTAAAATAAAGTGGTGATCCTAACTGACCTAAGACAGGGAATCTTTACTAGGATTAAATGTCAGAAATTGTGAAAAACTGAGTTTAAATATATTTGGCGCAAAGGCGTATGTAAACTTCCGACTTCAACTGTATATATTTACAAACAAATATATTTGGGGGATTGAAAATGATGCAGACAATTGCATTGATGGAACCCACAATCTATCTGCAATATTAAAGCTGATCTACCACCCTTCTGTACTTCTAAAACCAAAGTCGCTTCCCTGAGTTATATTATCCTCCTTATATGACACTTCTCTCTGGCACTGAGCTACACTGAAGGAGCAAAGCCCGAACGCCTAAAATTCAAATATTTTCTAATATGGCGTACATGTGGTATTTCCTTTCTGAAATAAAGTGGAGATGGTACATAAAGGAAACCCAAGTGTGGTGGCATCAGCGGGTATTGCACCAATGGAATTTACACTACTTACATGCAGTGTATTTACATTGACCAGTTCTACACATGCTTCCTCAATGCCAGATGTCACGTATAAGCATGTGATGGTGTCTCTTGCTGCCATTGCTTTTCTGCTGTTACTTGCCGTTATTCGCATTGCTTGCTGTTTTCTGATAAAACACCACCTCCACCTGTCTGGGTTCTGTTTCTTTCTACCGGGGGATTTGATATAGCATGTTGTGCGCACTGCCTGTAGTTATATTATCATCTTCATATGCACGCCGCTCTGGCAGTGAGCTACTCTGAAGGAGCAGAGACCTTACACCAAGACTATGCATTGTAATCTTTTCTAGTAAACGTTTATACAAACGTCTAATGTTTCCTTTCTGAAACGTAATAATGCACTTATTTTGAACAAGAGCACATTCAGAAATAGTGCACTATATATGGAATAGGGTGCCATTTGGGACGCTTGAATCTATATTGTTTCATTTGGGGTGTCACGTAGGTCATAAGTGATATCTAATCTGAAATGATCTCTGGGACTGACAGTGGGAATAGCCATATGTTGCAGCTGCATAGCTAGGTTTGATTCATCAACCCAGCCAAGGTAATGGGAAACCCATGCGACTCCTGTAACATGGATGGGGAGACTAAGAAAGAGAGAGAGGGAAAGAGAGAAATACAAAAAGAAAGAGATAAAGAAAATAATACAAGAATACTGTCATACAAGCTCAAATTTGCCCCATGCAGTGACTTTCAGTAACTGTCCTCAGCTCCTTTTTGTTACAAGTCTTTCAAGTCCTCTGTCAGTTTCCTTATTTTCTCCCGCTTTGCCACAAAGAGAAAAATCACCTGACCCAGTTAACATTTACCTAAGAGTACCCGCTGTGTGTACCATGTATCCTTTTTCTCTATTGCCCTTCTCATATTTTCTGTGGGACTGAAGAGCCTCTTCTCCTCTTCTATTTTCTCTTCTCATATGTTATCGATCAATTGTATCTATGAAGCCCTTTTTACATCTGCAGATGTCACAAAGTGCTATACAAAAACCCAGCCTAAAACCCCAGACAGCAAGCAATACCAATGTAGAAGCGCAGTGGCTAGGAAAAACTCCCTAGAAAGGCAGGAACGTAGGAAGAAACCTAGAGAAGAACCAGGCTCTGAGGGATGGCCAGTCCTCTTCTGGCTGTGCCGGGTGGAAATTCTAGGAGTACATGGCCATTTAAGGCCAGATTGTAGTTAAAGGTGTTCAAACGTTCATAGATGACCATCGGGGTCAAATAATAATGGTTGTAATGGGTGCAACAGGTCAATACCTCAGGAGTAAATGTCAGTTGGCTTTTCATATACGAGCATTGAGAGGTCGAGACAGCAGGTGCGGTAGAGAGAGAGAGAGTCGTAAAACAGCAGGTCCAGCACAAGGTAGCATGTCCGGTGAACAGGTCATGTTTACCTAGACGCAGGCAGAACAGTTTAAACTGGTGCAGCAGTATGACCAGGTGGACAGGGGACAGCCAGGAGTCATTAGGTCAGGTAGTCCTGAGGCATGATCCTATAGGGCTCAGGTCCTCTGGTAGGGGAGGGAGAGAGAGAGAATTAGAGGGAGCATACTTAAATTCACACACAAAACCAGATAAAACAGGAGAATTACACCAGATATAACAGACTGACCTTAGCTCCCGGGCACAAAGAATATTGCAGCATAGATACTGGAGTGAGACAGGGGTGGGTCTGGGGAAACTGTGGCCCCATCCGATGATAGCCCCGGACAGGGCCAATCAGGCATTATATAACCCCATCCACTTTGGCAAAAGCACAGCGCCCACACCACTAGAGGGATATCAACAGACCACCAACCTACTACCCTGAGATAAGGCTGAATATAGCCCACAAAGATCTCCTCCACCGTACAAGCCCGAGGGGGGAGCAAAACCAAACAGGAAAATCACGTCGGTGACTCAACCCACTCAAGTGACGCATCCCTCCTAGGTATGGCATGGAGGAGCACTAGTAAACCACTGACCCAGCCACCGTAATAGGCTCAGAGGCACAGAATCCCAGTGGAAATTGGGGAGCCGGCCAGGTAGAGACAGCAAGGGCAGTTATTCGCACCATTCACCTTCGTACTCCTGGGTCAGAGTACACTCAATAATTGGACCTACTGAAGAGATTAGTCTTCAGTAAAGACTTAAAGGTCAAGACCGAGCCTGCATCTCTTATTAAATGGATAGGCAGATCATTCCATAAAATGGAGCTCTGTTGGAGAAAGCTCTGCCTCCAGCTGTTTGCTTAGAAATTCTAAGGACAATAAGGAGGCCTGCGTCTTGAGACAGTAGCGTACGTGTAGGTATGTACGGCAGGACCAAATCTGAGAGATAGGTAGGAGCAAGCCCAGGTAATGCTTTGTGGGTTAGCAGTAAAACCTTGAAATCAACCCTTGCCTTAACAGGAAGCAATGTTTATTATGAGAATTTCTGTTATGACTTTCATGCTCTGCAATTTTACCGGATGTTGTTTGAGACGGTGGATTACTGAATAAAACGCACTAACAAAACGGAGGTTTTTGGATATAAAGAGAGACTTGATCGAACAAAATGAACATTTATTGGGTAACTGGGAGGTTTGTGAGTGTAACCATATGAAGATCATCAAAGGTAGTAAGTCATTCATTTTATCGCTATTTCTGACTTTTGTTACTCATCTACTTGGCTGGTTACTGTTAGTAATGATTTGTCTGCTGGGAGCTGTTCTCAGATAATTGCATGGTTTGATTTTGCCGTAAAGTATTTTTGAAATCTGATACCGTGGTTGGATTAACAAGAAGTTAATCTTTAAACCGATGGATAACACTTGTATGTTTCATAAATTTTTATGAGTATTTCTGTTTTTGCGCTCTGCAATTTCACTGGATGTTGGCCAGGTGGGACGGTAGCGTCCCACACCCCCTAGAGAGGTCATCTTCTTGTTAATCCAACCACGTTGTCTGATTTCAAAAAGGCTTTACGGCAAAAGCATACCATGCGATTATTTGAGGACAGTGCCTCACACCAAAATACTTTTCCAAACCAGCACAGGCGTCACAAAAGTAACCAATAGCGATAAAATAGATCACTTACCTTTGAATATATTCCCCTGTTTGCAATCCCAAGGGTCCCAGCTACACAACAAATGCTTGTTTTGTTCAAAAAAAGTCACTCTTTATATCCAGAAAATGTCTGTTTAGTTGGCACGCTTGATTCAGTAATTGACTCTTTCAACATTCATACAAACGAATCCAAAAAGTTACCAGTAAAGTTCGTCCAAAGAAGTCCAAACAAGTCAAACGATGTTTCTAATTCATCCTCAGGTACTCCAATATCCAAATAAATTATACAATTTAAGACAGAATAGTATGTTCAATAGGGAAGATAAATAAACTAATAGCGCGCACCTCATTTACGCCCGCAACAAGACTACATTTCTAATGAGAGACACCTTGGTAAAACTAAAACTACTAAACAAAACAAGCCTGAAACCCTTTCTAAAGACTGTTGACATCTACTGGAAGCCATAGGAACAGCAATCTGGGAGGAATTCCTTTGAATATCCCATAGACAAGCATTGAAATGGACTGTGACCTCAAAAAACATTTTCTGGATGGATTTCCCTTGGGTTTTCGCCTGCCATATCAGTTCTGTTATGCTCACAGACATTATTTTAACAGTTTTGGAAACTTTTGAGTATTTTCTATCCAATGCTACCATTATATGCATATCAGGCAGTTTACTTTGGGCACGTCATTCATCTGAAATTCTGAACAATTCCCCCTAGTCCTAAGAGGATTTATAGGAAAGACAGTCTATTGTGACTTTCGATCAAGTTTGTGGGTGAAGAGGGGGGTTTGTTTGGGCATGTAGAAACGGTTTTGGTGTTGAGGGTAGGGTTTTGGTTGAGGGGCCTGTTGAAACTGTTTTGAATGAGGTGTGTTTCGGGGGTCGGGTTGAAATCCAACATTGTAATCAAACTGGTTGGGGGTAGGCTTAGGCCTCCCAAAGCAATCACACCTGGCCCAGTGGGGTATCAACAAACAGTTTTCTGGACTTCACAGAGCCTTAGAAGTTAGATTTTTGCCAATCACGTTGGTACAATTTGGTCAAGTATGTGGAACATATTCAAGCACATAGAGTTCATACCCCTTGACTTTCTCCACACCTTATTCTAAAATTGATTAAATATTTCTTCCACTCAATATACACACAATACCTCATAATTACAAAGCAAAACCAGGTTTTTAGAAATATTAGCATATTTTATAAAAATAAACTGAAATATCACATTTACATAAGTATTCAGACCCTTTACTCAGTACTTTGTTGAAGAACATTTAGCAGCGATTAACCTCTTGAGTGTAGGGGGCAGTATTTTCATTTTTGGCAAACAAAACTGCCTATTTCTCAAGCCCAGAAACTAGTATATGCATATAATTGTCAAGTTAGGATAGAAAACACTGTAAAGTTTCCAAAACTGTCAAAATATCTGTGATGTCTGTGATTATAACAGAACTGATATTGCAGGCGAAAACCTGAGGAAACTCCAACAAGGATGTGCTGTTTTTCCTGAAAGCTCTCTGTTCCATTGGATGCCTTGCCTCCATTTAAAGATATCAACCAAATTCCTTTTCCTATGGCTTCCTCAAGCTGTGAACAGTCTTTAGACATAGTTTCATTTTGAAAAATGAGCGAGCCAGCAGAGTTTTTCATGCGCAACAGCCATTTCTCTCTCTCGCCTATGGCAGAGCTACATTCCGGTTGACATATTATCGATTATATATTGTAAAAACAACCTGAGGATTGATTATAAAAAAACATTTGACTTTCTATGCACTTTACGGATACTATTTGGAATTTTTGTCTGCGATGTCTTGACCGCTCGAGCCTGTGGATTTCTGAACATAACGCACCAAACAAATGGAGGTATTTTGGATATAAAATGAATCTTTATGGAACAAAAGGAACATTTATTGTGTAACTGGGAGTGTCGTGAGTGCAAACATCCGAAGATCATCAAAGGTAAGGGATTTAATGTATTGCTTTTCTGACTTTCGTGACCAATCTACTTGGCTGCTAGCTGTTTGTAATATTTTGTCTACTGAGAGAGATGTTCTTACATAAACGCTTGTTATGCTTTCGCCGAATAGCTTTATATAAATCTGACAGGCCAGTTGGATTAACAACAAGCTAAGATATGTTTTGCTATATTGCATTTGTGATTTCATGAAAATATTAAATATTTTTAGTAATTTAATTTGAATATGGTGCTATGCAATTCAGCGGATGTTTATGAAAATGATCCCGCTAACGGGATGAGTGTGTCAAGAATTATGGCCTTAATTTTGTTTATTTTTTCTTTAACTAGGCAAGTCAGTTGAGAACAAATTCTTATTTACAATGACGGCCTACACTGGCCAAACCCGGATGACGCTGGGTCAATTGTGTGCCGCCCTATGGGAATCCCAATCACCGCCAGTTGTGATATAGCCTTCTTGAGTCTTCTTGGGTATGACGCAACAAGCTTGGCACACCTGTATTTGTGGGGTTTCTCCCATTTTTCTCTGCAGATCCTCCCAAGCTCTGTCAGGTTGGATGGAGAGTGTTACTTCACAGCTATTTTCAGGTTTCTCCAGATATGTTCAATCTAGTTCAAGTCCGGGCTCTGGCTGGGGCAATCAAGGCCAATCCTATGTTGTCTTGGTTGTGTGCTTGGGGTCGTTGTCCTGTTGGTGAACCTTGGCCCCAGAGCAGGTTTTCATCAAGGATCTCTCAGTACTTTACTCTCCTTTCATATTTGCCTCAATCCTGACTAGTCTACCAGTCCCTGCTACTGAAAGACATTCCTAGGGATGGTGCCAGGTTTGCTCCAGGCGTGACACTTGGCATTCAGGCCAAAGAGTTCAATCTTGATTTCATCAGACCAGAGAATCTTGTTAGGTGCCTTTTGGGAAACTCCTAGAGGCCTGCCAGGTGCCTTTTACTGGGGAGAGGCTTCCGTCTAGCCACTCTACCATAAAGGCCTGATTGGTGGAGTGCTGCAGAGATAGTTGTCCTTCTGGAAGGGTTTCCCACCTCCACAGAGGAACTCTGGAGCTCTGTTAGCGTGACCATCGGATTCTTGGTCACCTCCATGACCCAGGCCCTTCTCCCCTGATTGCTCAGTTTGGCCAGCTCTTGGAAGAGCTTTAGTGGTTTTAAACTTCTTCCATTTAAGAATGATGGTAGCCACTGTATTCTTGGGGACCATCAATGCTGCAGACATTTTTTGGTACCCTATCCCCAGATCGGTTAGGCGACACAATCCTGTCTCGGAGCTCTACGGACAATTCCTTCGACCCCATGGCTTGGTTTTGGCTCTGACATACACTGTCAACTGTGGGACCTTATATAGACAGGTGTGCTCCTTTCCAAATCATGTCCAATCTCTTGAATTTACCACAGGATGCACCTGAGCTCAATTTTGAGTCTCATAGCAAAGGGTTTGAATAGTTATGTAAGTATCTAAGGTATTTCTGTTTTAAAAAATTTCTTTTTCGCTTTGTCATTATGGGGTATTGCGTGTAGAATGATGGGGAAAATAATATTTAATCAATTTTAGAATAAGGCTGTGACGTAACAAAAGGTGAAAGTGTCTGATTACTTTCCAAAGGCACTGTATATATTTTTACTGTACAGCCACTGTATTTCAGTTTAGGCGCCTATCAGTGCCCAAATCTGCCATTTTCAACCAGTTTACGGATACGTTTGTAAAAGGTTACCATCTAGGATAGTTGTACAGTCGGAGCATGTTACAATGTAGTATTACTGTAGTACTACAGTCCTGACATATCTTGACAGCTAAAATACATATAGTAACATCCTTTAAGAGTATAATTAATTGTCAGAACGCGCCCTCTGCATATGTGTAGTATTTAAAACATCAGTGTCTCCCTGTTTCACCGTCGGTTATTTTTCTCAATAGTTAAACAATAACAAATAAACAATATTTCACTCACCTGTAAAAACATATTTTTGGAGAATAAATATCTGAAATGGGGCTGCTAAGATAGTCGATGTTGGTCACAATTATTCCCAAGATGTTATATGGATAACCTTTAGTACTAAGACTCTCAGGGTATGTGAGAATCTGTATTTGAAAACAACTTGGGCATGAAGAAGTTTCAGTAGATTAGGAAATTATTCCATTGTGTTAGTCACACCACACAATTATATTACTTCTTATTTTCACATTTAACCTGTGAATGAAGAAATTAAAGTATGCTCAAAACAAATATATTCTTTAATTAAACTGTAAAACATACTACAAACAAAATCCATATTTACACAACACCCTGAGACTAACCGATTATCAGAAACAAATAAATATAATCAGATCAGCAACAATCTTTCAGAAAAATGCATAAAACCGCATGGAATTATTTGAAAACAGATTATTACAACTTTTGACTTTTGTCTGAATGATTGTTCAGTAGTCAATAGGAAATTCAGCAGTATGGTAAAGGGCCTGAAAAACATCAACAATTTACTAGTGACGGAGACGGATATGGAAAATCCATCTAAAACATCAGATAATGATACGTTTGTCACACCCTCATTTGTTTCACCTGTTTTGTGCTTGTCTCCAGCTCCCTCCAGGTGTCGCCTACGGACCTCTGCCTGCCCTTGACCTGTCATTTGCCTGCCCCCCTGTTTTTGTAATAAACTTTTGTTACTTCAAAACTGTCTGCATCTGGGTCTTCTCCTGAGCCATGACAGTATGAACTGGCAATGACGGACCCAGCAGACTCGGACCAGCTCCGCAACGCCATCTCCTCCCAAGGAGCAGCCATTGGAAGGCATCAGGAGTTGTTTCATGGTCTTATGGAAGGGTTCCAGACCTTAGCTGAATGCCATGACCGTGCATTTAACACATTGCTGGAGCAATTACGCTGGTTGTCTGTCAGGCAGCCTACTATGACAGTAACCTCCCAGCTCCTCAGTAACCCAGCCTGTTAGCAGCACAGCTGCCCAGGCCAACTCCGGTTTCCCGAGAACCCCGCTTACCTCCCCCCGGAATGCTGGAGAGTCGGGAACATGTAGGGCGTTTCTCGTTTAGTGTTTCAGTCTGGAGGAGTTCGTGGCGGAGGTGAAGTAGGTTTTCGATTGTGCTGGAGAGAGGCTGCCCGGAAGTTACTCCAGCTACGGAAATACTCCCGCAGTGTGGCAGATGATGCGGTGGATTTCTTCACGTTGGCAGCTGAGAGTGCCTGTAACCCAGTATCGCTGTTCGACACATTTCTGCATGGATTATCGGAGGAAGTGAAGGACGAGCTTGCAGCATGGGAACTACCGACAGATCTCAACTCGCTCATTACCATCTGCATCGATGGGCGGGTTCGGGAATGTAGGAAGGAGAGGAGGTCCAATTCCACATCACCTCCGAAGCATCCCGGAAGTCCACGCCGTCTCCGTGGCCGAGAGGACCCGAGGCTACCTGAGTTCCCCCCGAGAGTCTCCGAAATCTGCCGATTCACTGCTTACCGAGCCGATGCAACTAGGCAGAGCTAGGCTGTCCCCAGCCGAATGTCTACACCGGCTTCACAAGAAGAGTTGCCTGTATTGTGGGACTACTGGTCATTTTGTGTCCTCCTGTCCACTAAAAGACCAGGTTCACCGTTAGGGGTGAGTACTCTGGTGGGCCATACGGATAACTTTTCCTCTCCCCTTACGCGCACCCCTTTCCATACCATCCTGCTGTGGGGGAACCAGTAGAAATCTCTTCAGGTACTCATCGACTCTGGGGCCAATGAGAGCTTAATGGATGCTACCCTGGCGTCCGAGCTGTGCATCCCCACTCAGCCCCTCTCCAATCCCATGGACGTTAGGCAGGGTCACCCGCAATACCACTCCCATCAACCTACGAGTGTCAGGGAACCACAGCGAGGCAATCCAATTCATGCTCCCATGGTATTCGGGATTCTCTTGGTTCCAGCAACACAATCACCTCATAGACTGGACTGCTGGTCCCATCATGGGCTGGAGCCCGTTCTGCCATGACCATTGCCTGAAGTCAGCGCAGACTGCCACAGAACATCTTCCTGTGGGCTTTGAAATTGCCCCGGACCTCTCCGCCAGTCCCGCGGAGTACCAGGACCTCTGTGAGGTTTTCAGTAAGGCCCGGCCACTTCACTTCCTCCGCACTGACGCTATGACTGCGGGATCGACCTTCTCTCAGGCACCACACCGCCCGGGGATGACTGTACTCTCTTGTCGGGTCCGGAGACCAAGGCTATAGAGACCTACATCAATGAATCCCTAGCTGCAGGGACTATCCATCCTTCTGCCCCGCAGGCAGAAGGTAATTCTTTGTGGAATAGAAGGACAAAGCCCTGCACCTGTGCTTTGACTACCGGGACCTTAATGACATCACCGCTACCAGCTCCCACTCATCGCCTCAGCCTTCGAGTCACTCCAGGGGACCACCGTTTTCTCCAAGTTGGACCTGTGGAACGCCTACCACCTGGTGTGAATACGGGAAGGGGAAGAGTGGAAGACTGCCTTCACCATGGCCAGCTGTCACTACGAATATCTGGTCATGCCATTTGGCCTTACCAACACTCCAGATGTGTTCCAGGCCCTGGTTAATGACGTTCTTTGCAACATGTTGAACCGGTTTGTCTTCGTCTACCTCAACGACATCCTCGTTTTCTCCCACTCAGCCCAAGAATACGACAGATTTTTGTGAAAGCTGAGAAATGTGAATTCCATCTCTCCACCACCCCCTTCCTTGGTTACATCATTGCTGAAGAGAATGTACAGATGGATCCCGGGAAGGTGAGGAGTGGTGGTTGCAGCTGCAACGTTACCTGGGATTTGCCAACTTTTATTGCCGCTTTATCCTGGGTTACAGCACCCTAGCTTCCCCCTGTCTGCACTCACCACTCCCATGGTTCCGTTCACATTGTCCCCAGCTGCTGACCAGGTGTTCAGGGACCTCAAGCACCACAGCTTCACCACAGCTCCCATATTGGTTCATCCTGACCCGTCCCCATCAGTTTGTGGTGGAGGCTGATGCTTCAGATTTCCCAGTGGGGGCTGTCCTGTCCCAGCATTCAGCCCTGGACCTCAAGTTACCTCCCTGCGCCTTCTTCTCCCATCGCCTCAATGCGTGAGCTTCTCGCGGTGAAGATGGCATTGGAGGAGTGGAGACACTGTTTGGAGGGGGCAGACCAACCTTTCATTGTGTGGACAGATCACCTGGAATATCTCCGCACCGCCAAGCGTCTCAATTCCAGGCAAGCTAGATGGGCCCTGCTTATTTTTGAAATGCTGAATGGAAAGAATAGATGGACATGCATTATTTTTAAAATCTGTATACAATGGTATGTTGTGAGTATGTTGAGAAATATGTCAGTCTTATACACTGAGCAAAAATTTGAACGCAACATGTAAATTGTTGGTCCAATGTTTCATGAGCTAACATAAAGTATCAGAGAAATTTTCCATAAGCACAAAAAGCTTATTATTCTCACATTATGTCTACAAATTTGTTCACATCCCTGTTAGTGGAACATTTTTCCTTTGCCAAGATAATCCATCCACCTGACAGGTGAGGCATATCAAGAAGCTGATTAAACAGCACGATCATTACATAGGTGCACCTTGTGCTGGGGACAATAAAAGGCAACTCTAAAATGTGCAGTTCTGTCACACAACACAATGCCACAAATATCTCAAGTTTTGAGGGAGCGTACAATTGGAACGTCCACCAGAGCTGTTGCCAGAGAATGTAATGTTAATTTATCTATCATAAGCCACCTCCAAAGTTGTTTTAGAGAATACCTCCAACCCGCCTCTCAACTGCAGATGTGTACGGTGTCATGTGGGCGAGCGGTTTGCTGATGTCAATGTTGTGAACAGATGGCGGTGGGATAATGATATGGGCAGGCATAAGCTACGGACATTGAACCTAGTTGCATTTTGTCAATGGCAATTTGATTGCACGAAAATACCATAAATAGATCCTGAGGACCATTGCGAGGCCCATTTTTTAAGGTATCTGAGACTAACAGATGCATATCTGTATGTAGGGCCTAATGAATATATTTCAATTGGCAGTGTCATGACTTGACTTTAACATTAATCTGAAGATTGTTATTTATATAATTAACTAACTATTTTTAATTGTTACCAAATTAAATTAATCAATGGGATCTGGGGCACCACGAGAGCAGTTCTTCAAAGAGTTACCATCTGCCGAGTTAAACTCTAAAAATGTATTTACCTATCACACCTATAAACAGTCAACTTTTTAATCATAACTTCCTACCATATAATTATTCTGAAAAGTCGTAACCTCCCTGCATCTGCAAAAACCCAAACCTTACTTATGATTCATTAAACCACAAATTGGTTTAATTATTTATTTACTAGCTAATTAAATGGGAACACAGAATAAAAATACACACTCTGCACCGGTTAATGACTGGAGATGTAATATGCTGAAAACAGGTCCCAAGCGGAATGACAACAACATTGATGCTAGTTAAAGAAGAGATGGAGAAGGACAGAGGGACTGACACACTTAACAATGGTACATTCAGAAACTACTCTCACCTGCAGTAACCATATACTTTGCACACAAACTGCCGCCCGCTTTGAGTAAAATCATGAATGTATTTACGTGAAATGCCTGAGTTCGCCGGGAGGTCTCTCGGTGAACAGGGCCGTCTTGGAAAGGGGGTTGGGCATTTTCGTGGCACGCTTGTAAGGCTCTGATTGTCCGAAATGGTTTCAACAAGTCTTCTATTGTTTTCCTTTTTTGTAGTTGTCCGGTATCCGGTGACTTGTCGTGTTGTCCTGAACAGAACTACAGAGTTGACTTTCCTTCCATTCACTCTTGAAGATGCTTCTTTGAAGATAGGCTAGCCAGCTATACCGATTGTTTGAGCAGAGTAACAGAACAGTCCTACTTAAATTCGGTTTCGAAGATACTTTACTTAGGACAGCTAATCAGCCATATCAGTGAATGTCCAGGAGGTGAGTTTATCATCTCCACCTCGTGTTGAGATTAAAAGTTCAAACCAGCTGCAGCTTTATGCTTTTCTGGTTCAATGTGTTTCTTTCTTATCACACAATTTTTACAGTTCGCTCGAAAGTGGCTGTTCCGGCAGACTGGCATGTTCCCTGACCTCACTCCAGGCGCTAACTACTCACTGTGCAAAGTGAATTGTTTTACCTATCTCTTATAACTTCTCAAATCACTCCCCTCTCTTAACAAAATCACTTTCATCATTTTTCATATTACATGCACAAGGCAGAGTATGGAAACTTCATATATGTAGTGGGTATACTTTCCAAGTTACAGTATTTCCTTTATAATTGTTTAATGACATCACAAAATAGCAAACAAAATTACATTAGTGTTCTATAGATCGCCTCTGACCATTCCCCAACTTCTATGTTAGAAATATTGTTCCAGTATTCACCATTGGACATGTTAGTTTCAGCAGGACAAAGTCTGTTGAAACGAAGTACATTTAAGTGATAGTTAACTGTATTGATAACATGACATGAATATTGCATTTTGAAAAGTAAATACCTAGAGCTAATATGTATCCACATTTAATATGTGATTTGGTGCAGTGAATAAGTGACTTTGGGGATGTTTGTTGTAGTCAGTCAATTGAAAATGTGCTTAGAGTTTTGAAACACGAGCCATTTTGATGAACTGTTTTGATTTTGTGCTTAGAGTTGTTAAACTGTACCGCATACTTGTGAAAATTGCAACAGTGAATGAAAAAGAAACTTCCAAGGCTCTGTGAAGTCTGGGAAACTGCTTGTTGATTCCCCACTGGTGGCATCAGCCTATCCAATTTGAATACAATGCAGAGCCCATCAACCATCAGCAGACAATTAAGTATGCTTGGTTGAGAGCATTTGAGAACGTCTGAGAGAGTGATGTGTGCCTACAGGAACAGTCATGTAATTTACAGTGTAGGTTAACAGGAAGGATAAACTGATATCACAATATGCCTTGCTCATATCGATATCTATCAAAATCATATTGAAATAGCAATATTGGTGCCCACCCCTAAAATGTACCCATTTTTAGGGGAGAAGTAAATTGTATTGATCATAACATGATTCTATGCTTAGCTTTGTGTTTTGCTTGAGTGCTTGTTTTTGCAATAACGGTATAAAACCTCTACAGGATCGGTGTGTTCCCCGCGGGATGGTTGAGCTAACGTAAGATAATGTGATGAGCATGAGGTTGTAAGTAACAAGAACATTTCCCAGGACATAGACATATCTCATATTGGCAGAAAGCTGAAATTCTTGTTAATCTAACTGCACTGTCCAATTTACAGTTGCTATTACAGTGAAAGGATACCATGCTATTGGACAGTGCACAATTATGAACTTTAAAAGGTATTAATAAACCAATTAGGCACATTTAGGCACTATTGATACAACATTTTGAACAGAAATGCAATGGTTCATTGGATCAGTTTAAACCTTTGCACATACAGTGCTGCCATCTAGTGGCCAAAATCTAAATTGTGCCTGGGCTGGAGTAATACATTATGGCCTTTCTCTTGCATTTCAAACATGATGATACAAAATCAATAGATAATACTTTGTATTATCTTTACCTACATTAATTTAACATTTCCACAAACTTCAAAGTGTTTCCTTTCAAATGGTATCAAGAATATGCATATCCTTGCTTCATGTCCTGAGCTACAGGCAGTTAGATTTGGGTATGTCATTTTAGGTGAACATTTAAAAAAGGGGGCAGATCCTGAATAGATATCATTGTATGTTTGAAATATCAATGCTTGTATAGAGCTCAGAGAAATTACATATCACGTCACCCCGCTCCTCCGTTCTCTCCACTGGCTTCCAGTTGAAGCTCGCATCCGCTACAAGACCATGGTGCTTGCCTACGGAGCTGTGAGGGGAACGGCACCTCAGTACCTCCAGGCTCTGATCAGGCACTACACCCAAACAAGGGCACTGCGTTCATCCACCTCTGGCCTGCTCGCCTCCCTACCACTGAGGAAGTACAGCTCCCGCTCAGCACCGTCAAAACTGTTCGCTGCCCTGGCCCCCCAATGGTGGAACAAACTCCCTCACGACGCCAGGACAGCGGAGTCAATCACCACCTTCCGGAGACACCTGAAACCCCACCTCTTTAAGGAATACCTAGGATAGGATAAGTAATCCCTCTCACCCCCCCCCCTTAAGTTTTAGATGCACTATTGTAAAGTGACTGTTCCACTGGATGTCATAAGGTGAATGCACCAATTTGTAAGTCGCTCTGGATAAGAGCGTCTGCTAAATGACTTAAATGTAAATGTAAATATTCCTTGCTCATATTGATATCAAAAGATATCAACATCATAATGAAATAGTGATAATGGTGCCCACGACTAATATCTAGGATGAAAAATGTCATCCTTAATTATAGAAAACGAATGTCTGCAGCATTGGTAAATATAATTATATGTGTGTGTGTAAGTGTAAGAGAGCCATCTTGATCTCAAAAATCTAATCTAATAATTAAATCTAATATGTTCTTAATACTCAGAACCAAGTTACAGCTATAAATCCAGACACCCGATGAGCTGTCTTGTTTTATGATTAAAGCGAATCAACTTTTTTATGCAGAATTAACCATTGCAAAGACTTCTAGCGGTGATCTACTTTATCCCGTGAGTGAAAAGACCATTCCAAAAAGTACTTCACCTCCCATATACCAATTTCTCTACAACTTTCCCCACCTTTTTGGGATTAAGTGGTCTATTTACTTGCTGCTTAAAACAGGCTGCCATGTAGGATTAAGACCTGTCAACTTCTCACTGGCAGGACTGAGTTCCTAACATAAGCTTCACTGACCACAATGAGATTGTACATGCAATGATGTATATATTTGAACATCAGACATTTTCCATCACAAATGTAACTCCTAGAAAACTGATGTCTACTGCATCACTAGTGGAATTATAGTCATATATGCAGGAGATCTTCAATTATCTCACAAAACGTGGTGTAATACAATTGTAAATGTTACATATGTTTATATGTGTAAGAGATCTTATGTGATCTACAAATGCTGGTCTAATAATATTTTAAATGTTGCACAGTACTTGAAAGTACACACTCCATTCTATAGAAATGAACCCCTAATCACAAAGTTGACATTTGTGATCATAAGCCCACCTCGTTGGTCAGGTTCCAACTGACATAACATCAAGCTCTGGTTATTAAGGCCCCTCATTGGAACTCCTTACCCCCAGTGGGGAGATATGATGCTATCAGCCCTGAATAGCGATACCTACCATCACATCATCGGACTCCCAGGATCTTCCCTCGGAGACAAGGCCATTCCCCAAACTATTTAATAAAATGTCATATTGCATTCCGTCTTTGTTGTTCATTCAGTTAAGCCTGTACTTGATAGAAATAGATTTTGTGAAGGATGGATATTTTCTGTCATTGATAGCTTTTATTTGCAAGTACCTCTAATGTCGTTACTAACTAGCGACAGCTTTGACATATCAAAGAAATTCATACGATTATCAGCCACTTTGTAAATTGTCAATCATGCATCTGATTGTTGCACTGTAAGCCTACAGGCTATTTTCCAGAGTTAGGAGCAAATACTATTTTGAGATTCCCTTGGATAACAGTAGCAAAACCAAACTTCATTCAACACACATACATCGACCATTACCTGATCTGAATTAAAACTACCGTCTAAGCCTTGTCCGAGCCAGAACGGCCCATATGGCAGGAGCCCATCTCCTGTTTCTGTAGCATGAGGCAGTTTGATGTACAAGTACACCCTCTGGACAGGACTACAAACTACCTTTATATCCTAGGTAGCGTACATTTCCTTCCCAGTTGGAAATACAGACCAGAAAGTGCACGATGCAGTAACACAATGCAGATGGTAGTTTGCTTCATGTGTAATGGAAGGGGTGGGAAGCATTAACTGTGAGCCTGTGGAAACCCAGACTGAGAACAAAAGGCCTGGGCATCCATCAGACACTGGTTTAATAGAGTAGGGAGAGAGCCCCCTCTGGGGAGACGGTCCATGCTGTCAGGGATCCTTGGAAATAATAATAGAACTTGCACACTGACACACACATGTTGTGTTGGGAAAGACTTTCAATATTTATGTATTTCTTTAGCTTCTCACAGAAAAGTGGTATCAATCCACTCTGCAATGGTGTTTTACGTTTTTATTTGACTCTGACCCTCTGTCCAAATTACTTTAATATGACACCTAGGTAGACACCTAGGTATTTGTAGAGACAGACACCTAGGTATTTGTAGTTGTCCACATATTCTAAGCCAGAACCGTCCAGAGTAGTGACGCTTGGTGCGGGCAGCGATCGGTTGAAGAGCAGGCATTTTGTTTTACTAACATTTAAGTTGCTGCTGGGGATTGCAGAGCTGTTGGCTGGGGTTGGGGTAGCCAGGTGGAAAGCATGTCCAGCCGTAGAGAAATGCTTGTTGACATTTTTGATTATCGTGGATTTATCAGTGGTGACAGTGTTTCCTAGTCTCAGTGCAGTGGGCAGCTGGGAGGAGGTGCTCTTATTCTCCATGGACTTTACAGTGTCCTAAAACTTTTTTGAATTAGTGCTGCAGCATGCAAAGCTAGCCTTTGCTTTCCTAAATGTGTGTATTGGTTCCTGACTTCCCTGAAAAGTTGAAAATCACGGGGTCTTTTCGATGCTAGTGCAGTACCCCACAGGGTGTTTTTTTGCTGTCAAGGGCAGTCAAGTCTGGAGTGAACCAAGGGCTATATCTGTTCTGAGTTCAATTGTTTTTTAAAGGAGCATGCTTATTTAAGACTGACGAAAGGCTGAGAGAAATTGATGATAAAAAGTTTGTGGACTTTTTTAGACTTCAGTGCCGCTTTTGACATTATCGATCATATTCTGCTGGGTAAGGGTTTTTGATGTTTTTGATGTGTAAAGTAGTCAATAGAATGGGATGGGGCATTATAGAGGCATTGCTGGGGACTGCCAGTGATAGAGTTTTAAATGTTTTAATAACTGGGCAGGGATATATAAGAATTTTGGTGACTGCATAGGAGAAATGTGTTCATTCAGTATACATCACATTATCCCACCAACCATAAAACACACTTTTTCACGAAAATGTAAAAAAATAAAAAATAATGATTGATTATTTCAAAGGGTTACTAATGACACCTGATTTTGATATGTTCATGTCTAGGAAAAAGTTGGGTTTAAAGTCTTGAAAATACAAGTGTCTTTACATCCTTCAAAAGAAAAGACTCTTGGTAATCAAACTGCGTTGTCCGATTTAAAATAGCTATTACAGAAAAAAATGCCAAGCTTTTGTTTGAAAAAAGCGATCATCAACAACAAACTTTTCTCGCCATGACAGGTTTGACACATTGATATCTTGCACTTGTTTCTCATCCTGAGGATCCCAGTGATCAAATGAAGTGCCGTTTTCTTTGATGAAATCCATTTTTATAGCCTAACACTAAACAATTTGTAAACCTTGTGTCGTGAATTCTGTTTCTATCAACTTTTTACAAAGCAATTGATGTAATTACATACACTAAACATATGTTTATCTAGTCATGGTTGGTTTCATTGCAATCCTTTGGATTTGTAACACAGCCATACTTGATGGTTATGTTTGCGGGGCATATTGACCGAAAGGAACTGATTTGAAGACAACAAGCAATAATTGATTGACTGTATTTCTGCCCAATGACCACTGATCTTCTTGAAATCCAGCTTGGTAGATTGCCAATGAGCTGAGCTAAAATTCAGAACTGCAGGCATGAATGTGCCTCAGGGCCAAAAGGGCACAGCATGGAGGCATCGTTGTGATCTTTGCCGCATGAAGTACCCTATCACCTGCACCACTGGTTCGGTTTGCCTCTGCTTTACAGCAGAAAGAGACTGCTATGGGACATGGCATCAGCAGCAAAATATTGTGTAGAGGGCTGAGGGTCTTCCAAGTGTCTACCCCTGTTATTTATTTATTTATTTTTATATACAGTGGGGCAAAAATGTTTTTAGTCAGCCATCAATTGTGCATGTTCTCCCACTTAAAAAGATAAGAGAGGCCTGTAATTTTCATCATATGTACACTTCAACTATGACAGACAAAATTAAGAAAACACACTCTTGCTTTGGCCCATTTTGGCCCATTCCTCCATGCAGATCTCCTCTAGAGCAGTGATGTTTTGGGGCTGTTTCTGGGCAACACAGACTTTCAACTCCCTCCAAAGATTTTCTATGGGGTTGAGAGATCTGGAGACTGGCTAGGCCACTCCAAGACCTTGAAATGTTTCTTACGAAACCACTCCTTCGTTGCCCGGGCGGTGTGTTTGGGATCATTGTCATGCTGAAAGACCCAGCCACGTTTCATCTTCAATGCTCTTGCTGATGGTAGGCTTTGTTACTTTGGTCCCAGCTTTCTGCAGGTCATTCACTAGGTCTCCCCGTGTGGTTCTGGGATTCTGCGATCTGCGATCTTGCATGGAGCCCCAGATCGAGGGAGATTATCAGTGGTCTTGTATGTCTTCCATTTCCTAATAATTGCTCCCACAGTTGATTTCTTCAAACCAAGCTGCTTACCTATTGCAGATTCATTCTTCCCAGCCTGGTGCAGGTCTACAATTTTGTTTCTGGTGTCCTTTGGCAGCTCTTTGGTCTTGGCCATAGTGGAATTTGGAGTGTGACTGTTTGAGGTTGTGGACAGGTGTCTTTTATACTGATAACAAGTTCAAACAGGTGCCATTAATACAGGTAACGAGTGGAGGACAGAGGAGCCCCTTAACCTTTTAAGGATAGGGGGCAGCATTTCCACTTTTGGATAAATAGCGTGCACAATTTCAACTTCCTGCTACTCATGTCAGGAATATATTATATGCATATGATTAGTAGGTGTGGATAGAAAACACTCTGATGTTTCTAAAACTGATTCAATCATGTCTGTGACTATAACAGAACTTATGTAGCAGGCAAAACCCATAGGAAAAACTGTTCAGAATGTATTTATTTTTTGCCTCTGACCGTTCCCTCAGTTGTCTTTGCCGAGGGAAATTTGATAGCAACCATTTTACAGTTCCTACGACTTCCACAGGATGTCACCAGTCTTTGGAATTGGGTTGAAGGTAATCATTGGTGCAACGAAGAAGAGGCACAACCTGGAACAACGTTACACTGTTGAGAGTTACGCAAGAGGGAAAATGGTGCATGTTTTGTTTACTTGCTCTATTGAATACAGATTGCCCCGTCTACAATTTGATCGATTATTAACGTTTGAAAATACCTAAAGTTGTATTACAAAAGTAGTTTGAAATATTTTGGCAAAGTTTATAGGCAACTTTTGAAATGTTTTGTAGTGACGTTGTGTTTTGGCAAGCTGTTTTTTTCTGGATCAAACCTGCTTTATAAATGGACATTTTGGGTATACATGGACAGAATTAATCGAAAAAAGGACAAATTGTGATGTTTATGGGACATATTGGAGTGCCAACAAAGAAGCTTGTCAAAGGTAATGCATGTTTTATATTTTATTTCAGCGTTTTGTGTAGCGCCTGCTACGCTAGTTATTTTGTTTACAACTGTTTCAGGTGGGTGCATGCTATCAGATAATAGCTTCTCATGCTTTCGCCGAAAAGCATTTTACAAATCTGACATGTTGGCTGGATTCACAACGAGTGTAGCTTTAATTGAGTATCCTGCATGTGTGATTTAATGAAAGTTTGAGTTTTTTAGCGTTTTATTTTGAATTTGGTGCTCTGCATTTCCCGAGGCTATTGGCCACTTGAGACGCTAGCATCTCACTATCCCCAAGAGGTTTTAAAGAAGAAGTTACAGGTTTGTGAGAGCCAGAAATCTTGCTTGTTTGTAGGTGGCCAAATACTTATTTTCCACCATCATTTGCAAATAAATTCATTAAAAATCCTACAATGTGATTTTCTGTTTTTTTTCCCTCATTTTGTCTGTCATAGTTGAAGTGTACCTATGATGAAAATTACAGGCCTCTCTCATCTTTTTAAGTGGGAGAACTTGCACAATTGGTGGCTGACTAAATACTTTTTTGCCCCACTGTATATATTTTTTTATATTTTTTCAACATCTTTTTTTTGTGTGTGTTAGAATTGCATTTTGCTATATTGTACATAGTTATTTGCATAAAAATGTATAATTTAAAAAATATATATTATTAAAACATTTTTCTGAAATAAATTGTGTTAGAATTGCATTTTGTTATGTTGTATATAGTTATTTGCACAAAAATGTATCACTTCACCAATTCGGCCACTTGGGTACATTTGGGCAACTTGTGTGGGACACCTGGGTGACTTCATGCTAAATGTCATGTAGCTCACTCATTCCTGAAGTTATCCATCTGAAACTTTGCACAACTACAGTTGCCCTCTTGTGTATTCCATCTAAATTAACCCCAGCATCCTGTCTGACTGTTTGGCTTTTCGTGTACATGTGACATATGATGCTACAACAACAAAAATGTTTTAACTGAAAACATATGCTCTTTCTTTCTCTCTTTCTTTCTCTTTTCTTCTACCAGATCTATTGTGTTATATTCTCCTACATTCAATTAACATTTCCACAAACATCAGAATGTTTCCATTCAAATGATACCAATAATATGCATATCCTTGCTTCTGGGCCTGAGCTACAGGCGGAAAATTGAGAAGAAGGGGGGCAATCCAAAGTTAAATCTAGAATTGGCTTCCTATTTCACAAAACAAAGCCTCCTTCACTCATGCTGCCTACATACCCTTGTAAAACTGACTATCTTACCGATCTTTGACTTTGGCGATGTCATTTACAAAATAGCCTTCAACACTCTACTCAGCAAATTGGATGCAGTCTATCACAGTGCCATCTGTTTTGTCACCAAAGCCCCATATACTACCCACCATTACGACCTGTGTGCTCTCGTTGGCTCGTCCTCGCTACATATTCGTTGCCAAATCCACTGGCTCCAGGTCATCTATAAGTCTTTGTTTGGTAAAGCTCCTCCTTATCCCAGTTCACTGGTCACCATAGCAGCACCCACCTGTAGCACACTCTCCAGCAGTTATATTTCACTGGTCATCCCCAAAGCCAACACCTCATTTGGCTTCCTTTCCTTCCAGTTCTCTGCTGTCAATGACTGGAACGAATTGCAAAAAATAAGTTCACTAACTTTAAGAGTCAGCTGTCAGAGCAGCTTACTGATCGCTGCAGCTGTACTGTCCACAGCCCATCTGTAAGTAGCCCATCCAAACAACTACCTACCTCATCCCCATATTTGTTTTTCTGCTCTTTTGTGCACCATTATTTCTACTTGCACATCAATCACTCCAGTGTTAATGCTAAATTGTAATTATTTCATGGCCTATTTACTGCCTTACGTCGCTAATCGTGCTACATTTGCACACACTGTATATAGATTTTTCTATTGTGTAATTGACTGTACGTTTGTTTATCCCATGTGTTGTTGTTTTTGCCGCACTGCTTTGCTTTATCTTGGCCAGGTCGCAGTTGCAAATGAGAACTTGTTCTCAACTAATTTAATTTGTGTAAGTTAAATTTCTTTCCCTAAAATCATGATGAAAGTATGTTGTCAATTTGTTTCCTGTAAAATAGCGTTGTGTCTGGTCAAATGCTATTTAAAAAAGACACTTTACTAAGGCTTGGTATCAGGCTTACTTGTCAGCTATTTGAGCCAGTAAAGAGGGCTTTACTATTCTTAATCAAGTAGTGGAATGATTTTTGCTTCCCTCCAGGCGTGAGAGCACACACTTTTTAGTAGGCTTCTACTGAAGCTATTATCACGGCTCAGGAGAAGACCCAGATGCAGACAGTTCAAAGTAACAAAGTGTATTACAAAACAGGGGGCATGCAAATGACAGGTCAATGGCAGGCAGACGTCATATCAGAGTCCGAATGGTGCAGAACAGCAGGTAGGCAGAATTGTCAAAACCGGGAAAACTAGAAGACAGGAACTAGACAAAAAATACACTGGGGATAATGGGAAGATGGGCGACACCTGGAGAGGGGTGGAGACAAGCACAAAAACAGGTGAAACAGATAAGGGTGTGACAGATATGGAAAATAGGGGTGGCAATATCCTCCACTATTATCCTCAGTAATTCTCCATCCAAGTTGTCAGACCCGATGGCTTGTCATTGTTGATTGACAATTTTTTTTAATTCACCTCTTCCACACTCACTTTACAGAATTCAAAATTACAAATCTTTGAAGCTTTTTCTTGAGGTGGCAGCTTGATGAAAGCCAGGTCTACAGACGCTTCCCACAAGAATGGGCTTCAGGTGAGGAAGATGAACCTGTAGCCACATGACTTCAACAGTAGTCATCATGAGATCCTCTCTAATCTTTGCAGCCGGGGTTCTTAAACTTTGTCAGCCTGGGACCTAATTTAGAAATGCTGTGTTTTCCTGGGACCCAAGCTTATGAAAACATGATACTATACGTACTGTACATATCTGTACATTTAATTGCCCTTATGCCTAAAACAAATGCAAATAACAATGAAATGAATTACCCTTATACTGTAAATAGAAATTCATGTTTATTTTTCCCCGTTAAAAACACTCTTACTTATCTGTCTAGGTTGGAACTGTTGCTGTTAAACTACAGTAAATAATTTTCATTTTGAACTGGAATAAACTGATCGATCACATCACACAGATGTATAACAGAACACACACAGGCTCAATTTTTGATAGTGCAACCCTAAGTAACAGTACAGATGAAAGATTATCAGGCCTACTGTATATCTTACCGTAGAAAGTATTGTTGAAAAAAAGGTCTAGGTTGGAAATCTTGCTGTTAAAATAAAATACAGAATTTTTATGTTGAATTGGAATAAAAGGTTTTTCATCACATCACACAGATGTTGACCATTAAATAAACACACGCACACACACAGTCCAATTGAGAGGTGTGTGGCTGGTTGAAGCTTTCAACATGTCTATTCTGGGCTCAGTTTTTGACAGTGCAACCCTGAGGTCATGTTCAGCATTGAGTCTGTTTCTGTACTTGTTTTTTAAGTACCCCATAGTTGAGAACCCTGACTCGCCTAGGTATGTGGTTTCAAACTGGATCAGAACATCTACTGCTTTATCAGGCAGGGGACTGCTTCCTGCTGTAGATGAGCAACCCAGGACTGTGTTAGTGTTTGCCTCAAAAAGCATCTTGCTTCAATCAGTTTATTCCCAAAATACAATTACTTGCATTTTAACAGCAACAGGTCCAATCTAGACTTGATTTCAACAATAATTTCTACAGTAAGATGTATAGTAGGCCAGATAAGTTTTGATCATCATCTGTACTGTTACTTACGGTTGCACTAAGTACAGTAGCTAACTAACTTGCTTTGACTAACATTAGCTAGCTATTAGCTGTGTACACGGGGATTGTTTGAAAGAGAAACTCACATCTACTACTGTGAGCGATAGTACTCCCTTATTTCTGCTTATCATCACCTGTTAGAAAATGAAAACGCTAGCTGACATACTTTTCCACTGTCTATGCCCTGAAGAAAGGTGAAGTATGAACCCAACCACACATGTGAACACCTACTTATCACCTTTCACCTTATTTCCATCATTCTCCTGATCCTTTAAACAGAGCTCATATGAGGTAGATGTATCTGTAGTTATACAGTACCAGTCAAAAGTTGAGACACCTACACATTCCAAGAGTTCTCTTCATTTTTTACATTTTAGAATAATAGTGAAGACATCAAAACTATAAAATAACACATATGGAATAATGTAGTAACCCAAAAAGTTTTAAACAAATCAAAATATGTTATATTTGAGATTCTTCAATGTAGCCACTGTTACGTACGACTCTTGGAGGGAACGCAACACCCCGCTAGATCTCAACTCCCCGTGGAGTGAAAAAAGTATGTGATTGTTGGTGCGGGAAAGGACGACAGAGGCAGAGAAAAATACAGTTTACAGGGAATTTATTATTCCTAACACACAGTAATGTGGGGAAAAGGGTCTGGACAGAACAAAAGCAAAGAAAGTAAAAGTTAAGGAATCCCCTGCCCTACCTTACCACTTCTAACCTAACCTTTAGCAAAACCTGGCACGCGAACCAAAATACAGGGGATGGTCTGCCCAGGTCTTACCTAGTGTGCATAGACAGATTAAATACTATGGGTTATGTATGCCCGCGGGCCTCTTGCCTAAACACTCCCAAGGTGCGCTCCCCTTCCCCCCTGGGAACAAATGAAACACAGAATCCAATACTTTCCAATACTTTAAGTGTGAAATTTCAATAACCACAAACACTAAGTCCTATTGTCAGCTACAAAATAATATTTAAAAAAAAACATTTACTGACCACCAGAACAACCTACACAGGACATGAAAAGAAGCTCTCCTCGGTCGAAGGAACACTTTATCAAGCTGGAGAAGGAGTTGGTAATTGAAGAAACAGCTGTATCCCCTGACGAGATCAGAGCGGCAATCAGTGATGGGGCCGACCAATCAGCTGGTTTAGGAATCCAGGAAGCCATTTCCTGAAATAGACACACATACAAACCCACAACAACACAGAAACTGGGGAACGTAACGCCACCCTTTGCCTTGATGACAGCATTACACACTCTTGGCATTCTCTCAACCAGCTTCATAAGGTAGTCACCTGGAATGCATTTGAATTAACAGGTATGCCTTGTTAAAAGTTAATTTGTGGAATTTATTTCCTTCTTAATGCATTTGAGACATTATTTACGTTATGATAATGTAGGGGTGTTATACAGAATATATTTGGTAAAAGACCAAGTCCATATTATGGCAAACACAGCTCAAATAAGCAAAGGGAAATGACAGTCCATCATTACCTTAAGACATGAAGGTCAGTCAATATGAAACATTTCAAGAACTTTGAAAGTTGATTCAAGTGCAGTCGCAAAAACCATAATACGCTATGATGAAACTGGCTTGCATATGAGGACTGTCACAGGAAAGGAGACCCAGAGTTAACTCTGCTGCAGAGGATACATTTATTAGAGTTGCCAGCCTCACGCTGATCCTCAACACAGGGGCCCCTCAGGGGTGCATGCTCAATCCCCTCCTGTACTCCCTGTTCACTCATGGCTGCACGGGCAGGCATGACACCAACACCATCATTAAATTTGACGATGACACAACAGTGGTAGGCCTGATTACCTCAAATCAACAAGACAGCCTATAGGGAGAAAGTCAGAGACAACGTGATCAAGACAAAGGAGATGATTGTAGACTACAGGAAAAAGAGGGCCAAGCACACCACCTTTCTCGTCAATGGTGCTGCAGTGGAGCAGGTTGAGAGCTTCAAGCTCCTTGGTGTCCAAATCATCAACAAACTAACATTGTCCAAGCACACCAAGACAATCGTAAAGAGGGCACGACAAAACCTATTCCCCCTCAGGATACAGAAAAGATTTGGCATGGATCCTCAGATCCTCAAAAGGTTATACAGCTGCACCATCGAGAGCATCCTGATTGGTTGCATCACTGCCTGATATGGCAACTGCTCGGCCTTCGACCGCAAGGCACTACAGGGGGTAGTAAGAACAGCCCAGTACATCACTGGGGCCAAGCTTCCTGTCATCCAGGGCCTCTATACCAGGCGGTGTCAGAGGAAGGTCCTAAAAATTGTCAAAGACTCCAGCCACCCAAGTCATCTCTGCTACGGCATGCCAAGTCTAGGTCCAAGAGGCTTCTAAACAGCTTCTACCCCCGAACCATAAGACTCCTAAACATCTAATCAAATGGCAATTTTATTTTATATGAAATAAATGCGTCACAGAGTTCAAGTAACAGACACATCTCAAAATAAACTGTTCAGAGCAGACAGGCCATAATCAGGCCTTCATTGTTGAATTGCCGCAAAGAATCCACTACTAAAGGACACAAATAAGAAGAGACTGGCTTGGGCCAAGAAACACGAGCAATGGATATTAGACTGGTGGAAATATGTCCTTTGGTTAGATGAGTCCAAATTTGAGATTGTTGGTTCCAACCGCCGTGTCATTTTGAGACGCAGAGTAGGTGAACGGATTTTCTCTGCCTGTGTGGGTCCCACCGCGAAGCATGGAGGGGGTGTGATGGTGTGGGGGTGCTTGGCTGGTGACATTGTCTGTGATTAATTTAGAATTCAAGGCACACTTAACCAGCATGGCTACCACAGAATTCTGCAATGATACGCCATCCCATCTGGTTTGCACTTAGTCTAACTATCATTTGAGATGCTTTGGGATGATTTTGACCGCAGAGTGAAGGAAAAGCAGCCATCAAGTGCTCAGCATATGTGGGAACTCCTTCAGAACTGTTGGAAAAACATTCCATGTGAAGCTGGTGGAGAGAATGCCAAGCGTAAGCACAGTTGTCATCAAGGCAAAGAGTGGCTATGTTGAAGAATCTCAAATCTCAAATATGTTACTACATGATCAGATATGTGTTATTTCATAGGTTTGATGCCTTCACTATTACTCTACAATGCAGAAAATAGTAACAATTAAGAAAAACCCTTGAATGAGTAGGTGTGTCCAAACTTTTGACTGGTACTGTAGTTTAACCAAAACATTAGATTGTGATTCTAAAGACAGAGGTTAGTTTCCTCTTTTCCACCAAGAGAAGTCTGTTCTGTGAAATACCGTTTCCTCAATCGGATCCCTCATCTCCTTATTTTCTATAATTATGTTCCTATTTATCCTTTAAGAAGCCTTTTCTGCCAAACAGGAGGTTGCATCAATTGAACTAACTTCAACAAACAGAGTGACTGCATGGGTGCCCTCTATTGATCATTTAAGTCAGGATAAACTTGCTGAAGGCAATAATTATACTTTGGGCAACTGAGGTTGTTCATAACCACTTTGCAGGTGTTCTGAAATAACTTCCTAGGTTTACTGTCATGCTGTGGGCGTTTGGTCAGGACGTGTCATTTTAATTTGTTCGTTTTGAGAGACTCATTACTTAGTGCTTCCCTGCGCAAAACACATTCTGGGCACTCCTTGTTTTTTCTCCAAGTTTGCAAGAAACCAAGAGAGAGAAACTAATCGCTGTATTTGTGATGTGTGAGCTCAGTCAGAACTTGTGGCTAGCTTGAGTACATTTGATGACAGCGGTGAGTGATGGCGAGTGAGAATGACAAGGCAGTGGCTGACAGCGCAGCATCTTCTAGTGAACGACAGCGCTGCAGTGTGTGGGTCTTGGAGTGATCTTCAATAAAACTGCAGAACAAAGATCTGGTAAACTCCGAAGCACATGGGCATCTCTCTCCCATTCTCGCAGCTGCCAAACTGAGCAGAGACACCGCTGCTAGCAGAGATCACAATTGCACTTGGCCAAATCAGTTCCAGTAATGAATGAAATAATTATACCTATACTCTGACACTTCACGACCCCACCCATTAACAGGTCTGCTACCCACTTTTAAGAAAGGCTGCTTTACAGGAATGAGGTTCTGAATATAAACAGCAACACTTCCAACACTGGCATTTCTGTATATATTTTTTGTTTTATCCATGGTTTTTCTGCCAAATTTTGTGATATCAAATTGTTAGTTACAGTTTTTCCCATCACTGCAACTCTCGTATGGACTCGGGAGAGGCGAAGAGCCATGCTTCCTCCGACACACTGCTCACTTAATTAACCGGGAAATGCCGGCCGGCCAAACCCTCCCCTAACCTATACGAAGCTGGGCCAATCGCCTCATGGGTCTCCCGGGTCGTGGCCAGATCTAACCCGGGTCTGTAGTGACACCTCTAGCACAGCGATGCAGTGCCTTAGACCGCTGCACCACACGGAAGTCCCACATTTCTGTCTTTTCTGTAAATACTACCACTATATCATCAAATGTATTGTGAGTGAGTTTCAGAGACAGAATGTGAATGTCATCTGTTACTAGCAAGTTATTAATGTCATGAACCTTGTTTCTTAAGCTACATATCTTAACGTGGACTATTTTGAGCACTTTTCTGTGATGCTTGCTTGTTTTACTTGCTTTACTGGGAAGCTTAGCGGAAGGAGATATTCTCATGTTATTTACCTTAGTGCAGGGTGTGCTGCACACAGTGCCAACTAGGATGCACAGTGTCATTGCTAACTGCATAAATCAGGTTCATAGACACATGATTGCTGCATACAATAGCTGTAGGATCAGCAGAGGCATTCAGTACAGTTGAGGGACATACATTAGGTTACTTACAGTACATTGTGCCTACCAATGCCCCTGGTATAATGTACATTTGCTAAAGATTAAATGAGCTGGGCTTGGGTCATAGATAAGTCATAGTCTGAATGCAGCCTTACAATGCTGTGAAAGGATCCAGGAACCCAAATGATTTGGGTGGATCCCATCCTCCTTAAAAAAATGTGTTTGTTTCCAAAAGGTATCGAAATTTTCAACAAAAGTTACACCCATTGAGCTGCAATAATCACGTAGCCAGTTGTGAAAATAAATAATCCTGCTAAAGCGTTCGATGCTACGAATCAGTGAGGGCACAGGGCCAGATATTATGGGTCTTTTATTAGTGTCTAGCAGAGAGTCAGCTCTTTGAAATCCAGTTTCAACTGTTCAGAGCTGTCCTTCATAATGTCATTTAAACCCACATGGACTAACGGTAGAAATGATGTCCGAGTCCTGCCATAGTACATTAAGGAGCAGCTTAGTAATGTCATTTCCTCGAGCTCCGGGATAGAACATTGTTTTTGCACCAGGAACAGTTGTATTTCATACCATGGAGCTGCCCAAAATCATGGCTGGCAAGAGGGACGAGGAAATCTGCCCACTCCCATGCTTCACAGTATGGTGCAGGCCTCCGACAGGCCTGCTCGATCCAGAGCAGGGACGGAAGTTGCTGACGTCGACTTCGAAACCAACTTGAATAAATTGTGGCCTAGTTGTAGTTTTGACGACTTGAAAATGGCTGTCCAGCAATGATTAACCTGTCTGGGAACGCCAACAGCCAATTAAATTTCAGGGCGCCAAATACAAATCAACAGAAATCTCATAAATCAAATTTCTCAAACATACAAGTATCAGGCACCACCACCAAAAGCTCCACAAACTATTATGTTAGGTCACCAACAAGTCACAGTAAAACCTAGCCATTTTTCCAGCCAAAGAGAACCAAGATACTCATTATAAATGTTGATGAAAATACATGTGTTATACATGGAAATATAGATACACTTCTCCTTAATGCAACCACTGTGTCAGATTTTTTTTTTACTTTACGGAAAAAGCATAATCTGGGTACGGCGCTCAGAGCCCAAAACAGCCAAAAGAAATATCCGCCATGTTGCACAGTCAACATTAGCCAGAGATAGCATTATGAATATTCACTTACCTTTGATGATCTTCATCAGAATGCACTCCCAGGAATCCCAGTTCGACAATAAATGTTTGATTTGTTCCATAAAGTCTATCAATTATGTCCAAATAATTGGATAATTGCTATGCCAGGTAGGAGACCTGCGCAAACTCCCTGTGCTTACCGGGGGGCTAGAGAGACCGGGCAGGCACCGTGTTATGCTATGGAGTGCACAGTGTTTCCAGTGCGGGTGCATAGCCCGGTGCGGTTCATACCAGCTCTTCGTATTGGCCGGGCTAGAGTGGGCATCGAGCCAGGTAAGGTTGGGCAGGCTCGGTGCTCAAGAGCTCCAGTGCGCCTGCACGGTCCGGTCTATCCAGAGCCACCTCCAAACACCAGTCCGCCGGTGGCAGCTCCCCGCACCAGGCTTCCTGGGCGTGTCCTCGATCCAGTAAATCAAATCAAATCAAATCAAATGTATTTATATAGCCCTTCGTACATCAGCTGATATCTCAAAGTGCTGTACAGAAACCCAGCCTAAAACCCCAAACAGCAAACAATGCAGGTGTAAAAGCACGGTGGCTAGGAAAAACTCCCTAGAAAGGCCAAAACCTAGGAAGAAACCTAGAGAGGAACCGGGCTATGTGGGGTGGCCAGTCCTCTTCTGGCTGTGCCGGGTAGAGATTATAACAGAACATGACCAAGATGTTCAAATGTTCATAAATGACCAGCATGGTCAAATAATAATAAGGCAGAACAGTTGAAACTGGAGCAGCAGCACAGTCAGGTGGACTGGGGACAGCAAGGAGCCATCATGTCAGGTAGTCCTGGGGCACGGTCCTAGGGCTCAGGTCCTCCGAGAGAGAGAAAGAAAGAGAGAATTAGAGAGAGCATATGTGGGGTGGCCAGTCCTCTTCTGGCTGTGCCGGGTGGAGATTATAACAGAACGTGGCCAAGATGTTCAAATGTTCATAAATGACCAGCATGGTTGAATAATAGTAAGGCAGAACAGTTGAAACTGGAGCAGGAGCATGGCCAGGTGGACTGGGGACAGCAAGGAGTCCTCATGTCAGGTAGTCCTGGGACATGGTCCTAGGGCCCAGGCCAGTTGAAACTGGAGCAGCAGCATGGCCAGGTGGACTGGGGACAGCAAGGAGTACCACCAGTTCCAGCACCACACACCAGGCCTTCAGTGCACCTCGCCTGTTCAGCACAGCCAGAGCCATCCTTCTCTCTAGCGCTGTCGGAGCCTCCCGCCTGTTCAGCACAGCCAGCGTTTTCCTCCTCTCCTGCGCTGTCGGAGTCTCCTGCCTGTTCAGCGCTTCCAGAGCCTTCCTCCTCTACAGCGCTGCCGGAGCTTCCTGCCTGTTCGGAGCAGCCTGAGCTGCCAGACTGCATGGAGCAGCCAGAGCTGCCAGTCTGCATTGAGCAGCCAGAGCTGTCAGCCTGCATGGAGCAGCCTGAGCTGTCAGTCTGCATGGAGCAGCCTGAGCTGTCAGTCTGCATGGAGCAGCCAGAGCTGTCAGTCTGCATGGAGCAGCCAGAGCTGCCAATCTGCATGCATGGAGCAGCCAGAGCTGCCAGTTTGAATGGAGCAGCCAGAGCTGCCAGTCTGCACAAAGCTGTCAGTCTGCATGGAGCAGCCAGAGCTGTCAGTCTGCATGGAGCAGCCAGAGCTGCAAGTCTTCATGGAGCAGCCAGAATGGCCAGTCTGCATGGAGCAGCCAGAGCTGCCAGCCTGCATGGAGCAGCCAGAGCTGCCAATCTGCATGGAGCAGCCAGAGCTGCCAGTCTACATGGAGCAGCCAGAGCTGTCAGTCTGCATGGAGCAGCCAGAGCAGCTAGATCCACCAGATTCTTCCAGATCTGCCAGTCAATCAGATTCTTCCAGATCTGCCAGTCAACCAGACTCTTCCAGATCTGCCAGTCAACCAGACTCTTCCAGATCCGCCAGCCAGCCAGGATCTGCCGGAGCCAACTACCTGCCTGAGCTTCATCTCAGTACTGGGCTTCCTCTCAGTACTGGGCTTCCTCTCAGTACTGGGCTTCCCCTCAGTACTGGGCTTCCCCTCAGTTCCGGGCTTCCCCTCAGACCAGTGGGGTTCTGGGTGAGGACTATTAGGCCATGGTCGGCGGCGAGGGTGGATTATCCCAGGACGCGAGGGGGAGGAACTATGACATTAATGGAGTGGTGTCCACGTCCCGAGCCAGAGCCGCCACCATGGACAGACGCCCACCCGAACCCTCCCTATGGTTTTGAGGTGCGTCCGGGAGTCCGCACCTTAGGGGGAAGGGGGGTTCTGTCACGCCTTGGTCTTAGTATTTTGTGTTTTCTTTAATTATTTGGTCAGGCCAGGGTGTGACATGGGTTTATTGTGTTGTCGTATTGTTTTTTTTGTAGACATTGGGATTGTGGCTGATTAGGGGTGTGTCTAGCATAGGCTTGGCTGCCTGAGGCGGTTCTCAATCAGAGTCAGGTGATTCTCGTTGTCTCTGATTGGGAACCATATTTAGGTAGCCTGGGTTTCACTGTGTATTTTGTGGGTGATTGTTCCTGTCTCTGTGTTTGTAGTCACCAGACAGGCTGTATAGGTTTTCATGTTCCGTTTGTTGTTTTGTATTATTTAAAGTTATTTCATGTATCGCTATTCTTCATTAAAGAACATGAGTAACCACCACGCTGCATTTTGGTCCGACTCTCCTTCAACAGACGAACGCCGTTACACAAAGATGATTCTAACATGTATTAACTAAAGGGGTTGAATACTTCTCGAATCAAGATGTATTAGTATTTCATTTTCCATATATTAAAAAAATGGTATTTTTTCTAGATCCATTTTATACTCACTTTGTAACACAACAAAATTTGGAAAAAGAAAAGGTTAGTGAAGACTCTCTGAAGGCACTGTATGCTTATGCAATGCGTGCAGAACTTAAGATGAAGTGACAATGAGTAACAATGAATATTTATAACCAGATAAATATAGCTGATCATTAATTATAATTGGAAGTCAATACCAGTAGCCTATATGGAGAAACAAACATCACGGCAAATGCTAATTGCTACCACAATCTCTGCGATAGAAGGGATATGCTGTAACCTGGGATCAGAAGTTTTAAAGATGGCTTTTAAAGGGTCTTCACAAGCCAAGACCCTCTAGCACACATGGGGTAGGGCAACAGGAGGCTGACGAGGTTGATGTCTTTCCCTTGAAGGATCGTGGTTCTCTGCAGGGTGTCTACATTGGCTGCCGAGGACATGTAGGGCCTACTTTCATTGGAAGATGCCGGCATAGCCGAGGCCAGGGTATAGGCTCCATGTGTACTCCTGGGAAGGACATCTTGCACTAGCTGCAGGAGCACCCGCTACTACCCCCGTCAGTGCAGAGGCTGGAAAATATACCGGAAGCAGAGTTGCCTTCGAACACTCTGAGTCATGCATCAACAGAGGATAGCCGCCAGCACCGGGTTGTTTGTTGCAACAACAAGAGGGGCCTGAGTGGGGACGATGGCGGAAGCCGCAGCGGCGGCGTTGCAGTGGAGGAAGAAGGACCAGCCTGATCAGAGACAGACATAACTCCAAGATGCGAGCCTTTCACCTTTGCTGTCAAAGCCATTTTCTGAAGCCTTTTCACTACAGACCCTGGTTCGTTCCCAGGTTGTGTCACAACCGGCCATGATTGGGAGTCCCATAGGGCACAATTGGCCTAGCATCGTCTGGGTTAGTGGAGAGTTTGGCCGTCATTATAAATAAGAATTTGTTCTTAACTGACTTAACCTAGTTAAATAAAAAATAAATAGAGGAACTCATGGCTTGATATGCATGGAACAACTGTGATGACACTTTCGGCCACTATTCCCAGAGGTTGAGCGTCAAAATATGGGTTCGCTTACCCAATGGCAATAGTCTCACTTCTTCTCTGGGAAATCCTAGTTGAGGACGAATCACCTGGATAACCTGGGAGTGGGTGTAGATCGATTGCTGAAACATGGAACATATCACCTTCCTCAGTGGAGATTTTGGTGTCTGACATGACAAACCAACACGGAAGGCGATGACCGTCGTTGGAAAACTGTAGCTAAAAAACAGCAAGTGAGAGAACAAGGATAAGTTGACAAAATACATCCCAAGATGATAAGTGCAAGAATGAGCCCATAATCTAAACAGCAGGAGTGAGAAATTGGCATTATTTTGTGGTAAATAGGATAATGACATTCCACACATGGTTAATAGGAAAGAGGATAAACAAGACGCTATACTGATTGTATGTTTGTATGCACTCCCACTATGGCCGTAGAGATGGAAACAAAGTTAATTATGTTATGCTTACTGGATGAAGTTAAACAAGCATTCAGACCAACCTTCCTGATTGACCTTTTGTAAAACACACTGAACAAAAATATAAATGCGATATGTAAAGTGTTGGTGCCAGAAATCCCAGAAATTGTACATATGCACAAAAGCTTATTTCTCTCAAATGTTGTGCACAAATTTGTTTATATCCCTGTTATTGAGCCCTTCTCTTTTGCCAAGATAATCCATCCACCTGACAGGTGTGGAAAATAAAGTAGCTGATTAAACAGCATGATCATTACACAGGTGCACCTTGTGCTTTGAAAAATAAAAGGCCACTCTAAAATGTGCAATTTTGTCACACAACACAATGCTACAGATGGTATGGACAATGAACACAATTGTATTTTATTGATGGCAATTTGAATGCACAGAGATACCATGAAGAGATCCTGAGGCCCATTGTCGTGCCACGTATCCACCGCCATCACCTCATGTTTCAGCATGATAGTGCCCCTTGTGGCAAGGATCTGTACACAATTCCTGGAAGCTGAAAGTGTCCCAGTTCTTACACAGCCTTCATACTCACCAGACAGGACACCCATTAAGCATGTTTGGGATGCTCTGGATCGATGTGTACAACAGCATGTTCCTGCCAATATCGAGCAAAATGAAAATGAAATAAAAGCAACAATCTGATGATTTGACAGTCTGCAGTTATAGCGGAATACATTTTTTCCTCAAAACCATAAAATATTATTTGACCTCTAAATACAACATTTTACCTGTTCTAACAGATGAAATTAGCCTCAATAATTGGAAGCAGGAGAATGGGACCTGACAGCTGGTTTCAAAGAAGTATAATTTGTTTCCTGTGTCACGTCAGAAAGATTTGCTCACGGGCCGATAACGACATACACGCTGACAGAAAAGCAATATAGCCAAAGCAGATGACACAGAGTTATGGCATCCACATAGGATTAATTAATTAACATGATCTCATTGTCATCTCGTGGTGGACAGATGGGCGAGTGAACAGGGGGAGGAAGAACCGTATTATGATCTGCCCAGATCGCTAACTCAGTGACAGAGCACCCTTTAAATGTCTCAAAATTCATTAGAGGAATGGACCCGTTTGTCCAATGTTAGCTACATACCGGATTGAGGCCTTTGGTTAGTCAGGATTGGGGTGTTGGCTGAGGCACTCTGAAAATGAACGAGCATGTGAAATCACGTGTTTTTTGAAACACTTAACATGATAATGAAGTTTCACATGAAACTTTCATACCCTTTCACATGTGGATTCATAGGTGATGCCCTGCAAACAAAAATGTGTCTTTAAGATGCACACACAAACACTGTTTTTAGCTAACATATTTGACATGTAATACATGATTACATTGTGTTTGTTTATAGAGTAATCATTAGTTCATCACCTGAGACTTGAACTCACAATTCACAGCATTTGGATCCTCCTGCCACATCAACAATCAGTCAATGACTGAGTTCCTACACTTTGGACGTAAGTGAAGTCAGTCTCAGCTTTGTTAAAAATACAATCAAGAAAAACTATTACATAAAATCTGCAACAACAAAAAAAACGTTGTCTCACTGTCAACTGTCTCACTGTCAACTGCATTTATTTTCAGCAAACTTAACATGCGTAAATATTTGTATGAACAAAACAAGATTCAACAACTGAGATATAAACTGAGTTCCACAGACATGTGCCTAACAGAAATGGAATAATGTGTCCTTGAACAAAGGGGGGTCAAAATCAAAAGTAACAGTCAGTATCTGGTGTGGCAACCAGTACTGCAGTGCATCTCCTCCTCATGGACTGCACCAAATTTGCAAGTTCTCACAGTACGGACATTGCAATTTATTGCCCTGGCCACAGTTGCTGTCCACATGCCTAATTGCAGCATGCCTAAGGCACGTTCACGCCCATGAGCAGAGACCCTGGGCATCTTTCTTTTGGTGGTTTTCAGAGTCAGTAGAAAGGCCTCTTTAGTGTCCTACGTTTTCATAACTGTGACCTTAATTGCCTACCATCTGTAAGCTGTTCCACAGGTGCATGTTCATTATTTGTTTATGGTTCATTGAACAAGCATAGGAAACAGTGTTTAAACCCTTTACAATGTAGATCTAAGTTATTTGGATATTTATGAATTATCTTTGAAAGATAGGGTCCTGAAAAAGGGCTGTTTCTTTTTTTGCTGAGTTTATATAACATAACTTTCAACATATGCTATTAACTTTATGTCTCAGTCTGACATGCTTAGGTCTTCTGAGGGCAATTCCATTGTTTATTAGCATTGAGCATTAGCATGCATTTCCACATGTTTGAGTAGATCAACTGTTTCATAATGTATTAAATAACGGATGTTTTTCCTCTGGCTCTATGGGATTCCTGCTGTGGATGGTGGAAAATCAGGGTGCATCCCAATTGGCACCCTATTCCCTAAAGAGTGCACTAAATTTGACCAGAGCCCAATGGACCCTGGTTAAATGTAGTGCACTATAAAGGGAATAGGGTGTCATTTGGGGGGGCACATTTCCGCAGCACAGAGAATCAGACTGAGAAAGACAGTGTGTAATTGTGTCTTACCTTAGAGGGCAAACTGTTTATCCTTCTGAGTGAATTTTGCATGACTCCCGTCGGTATAAGCCCCCAAGGGATTTCCCTTTAATCTTTCTGTAAGAAAATAAACTAAATTGCTTGTTTTGCAGCCTTAAAATAAATACCAGTAAACAAAGTCTAAAGCATGCTCCTGATCTGATTACTTTTGAAAGAACACATGGTACCACAATTCAAATCATTGGATATTTTTGGTCTCTGAATTGCAATTCTTGTGCAGCGTAAAAACAGCATGCTAGCGCATTAGCGCAAGTATAAATCTACATCTTACGTATTCCTCCTTGCTCATAGGGGACTGACAGACAAGCTTTTGACTAGTTTGCATGTTTCATATTGACTTCATTAGCTAGTTAGCTAGCTGGCTATATACGTATAGCTCTTGCTTCTCATCATGTCAATTTAGCCTAATTTTCAATCTGTACAACTGCATTTGTCAGATCAACTAATATTCCAAATGGAACCCCATTTCCCATAAAATGCTAACATTTTTACTAGGGCCCAAGGGGCTTTGGTCAAAAGTAGTGCACGATGGAAGAGGGTGATATTTGAGACGTAATCTTATATGCTTCAGCAATCGGTCAAATAAGGTAACCCATTGCCTTAGAAGTATGATGTAATAATGTAATTCAAGGTTTTAATAGCTTCCAATAAGAGAAAGTAGTGAGCTAAAGGAAGAGGGCTGCATTTAAAGTGGACCGCTGATGGACTAACAGATTAGCTAACATACTTTAATAATCTATTTTACTTCCCCCAACGGACCGGTGGTGTCCTCGCTCACTGCTTCACCCAAAACCTATTTTGCACTGAAAGGCACAATTACATAGCAAGGTCTGGTACGTTTCACTACTGAGTTAAGTAGAAAGAAAATATCACCCACCAGAAAGCTCAATTTCACTATTTTAGTGCTCATGACTGAGAGAGAGAAACCCTCTTCTATGGTTGTGTCCCAAATAGCACCCTATTCCGTACATAGGTCGCTGGTCAAAAGTAGTGCGCTATGGGCCCTTGTCAAAAGTAATGCACTATATAGGGAATAGGGTGCCATTTGGGACTTGTCCTATCTACATGGGTCACATTGTCTCATTAATTGCTTATGAGTTATCGCTCTACACATGTGAAACAGCTGGGGGAATATAGCGATTTGGTGAAAACAATACCCTAAAGAAATCGCCCTTTCCCTGACCTTCACAGCATTGTGTTGGAGACAATTACTGTGTGTTTGGAACCAGTCGTTTCTAAAAACCATTTAATTTGAGAAAGAGAGAGAGGGGTTTGTCCCCATAGGGGATCCCATTCTGGTGCTGGGGAGAACCCTTTGTAGAGGGTTCTATCTAGAACCCCCTGTATATGGTTCTACCTAGAACCCTCTCTCATTCTACCTAGAACCCTCTCTCATGAGCTAAAGGTTCTTCCTAGAACTGTCCATGATGGGTTCTACCAAGAGCCCTTTTATTTTTGAAGGATTCTTCCTCGAACCCTCTATGAACAGTTCATACATTACACATATAAGAGTTTCTTTGAAGGCCTAGTTATACCCTAAAACATCGGTGTTAGGAATCTCCTGGTTTACAGGCCACATCAAGCCTGCAAGTCACATTATGCTGGCATGCAAAGTGATGTGCAATTCCTATTGGAATCTAGCCAGAGTTAGGATATCCAACAAGTGGAATTGTTAATCACATTCAGGCCTTCATGGTTGAATATCAGCAAAGAAACCACTACTAAAGGACACCAATAAGAAGAAGATACTTGCTTGGGCCAAGAAACATGAGCAATGGGCATTAGATTGGTGGAAATCTATAATTTTGTCTGATGAGTCCAAATTTTAGATTTTTGGTTCCAACTGCTGTGTCTTTGTGAGATGCTGAGTAGGTGAATGGACTATCTCGGAATGTGTAGTTCCACCGTGAAGCATGGAGGAGGAGGTGTGATGGTATGGGGGGGCTTTGCTGGTGACATTGTCAGTGATTTAATTAGAATTCAGGGTACACTTAACCAGCATGGCTACCACATCATTCTGCAGCAATACGGCATCCCATCTGGTTTGCACTTAGTGGGACTATCGTTTGTTTTTCAACATGACAATGACCCAACACACCTCCAGGCCGTGTAAGGGCTATTTGACCAAGGAGAGTGATGGAGTACTGCATCACCCTAGCTAAACCCAATTGAGATGGTTTGGGATGAGTTGGACCACAGAGTGAAGGAAAATAGGCCAACAAATGCTCAGCATATGTGGGAACTCCTTCAAGACTGTTTGAAAAGCATTTCAGGTGAAGCTGGTTGATAGAATGCCAAGAGTGTGCAAACCTTTAATCAAGGCAAAGGGTGTCTACTTTGAAGAATCTAAAATATATTTTGAATTGTTCAACACTTTTTTGGTTACAACATGATTCCATATGTGTAATTTCATTGCTTTGATGTCATCACTCTTATTCTACAATGTAGTGTCATGGCAATTCTTACTTAGGGACACTCGAGGTCAATCTTAAGTAGGGTTAGGCGTCCCGCCAGCAGGACACCTGTCGACAACTTCTGGTGAAATTGGAGTGCGCGCAATTCAAATAAATAATCATAACAATTATGGATATTAATCATTTAGGTACATACAAGTGTCTTATATTGGTTCATCTAACTGCATTGTCCGATTTACAATAGGCTTTACAGTGAAAGCATGCCATGCGATTGTTTGTGGACGGCGCCCCACATCAACATATTTTTCCACCGGCACAGGCTTCATAAAATCACAAATAGCGATTTAATATTCACTTACCTTTTGAAAGTCTTCCTCTGATTTGCAATCCAAAGAGTCCCAGCTACAGCATGTAGTGTCGTTTTGTTAGAGAAAATGGTTCTTTATATCCCAAAAGTCAGTTTAGTTGACACATCGATTTGAGTAATCTACTCGTTCAACATGCAGAGAAAGGAATCCAAAAAGCTACCACTAAACTTTGTTAAAACAAGTCAAAAACGTTTCTATTTAATCCTCATGTACCCTAAAATGTAATTAAACTATAATATTTTATACTGAAAAAAGTATGTTCAATAGGAAAACGATATTAGCAGGTGCGCGTCCTCTTCATCGCCTGCGCAGAGACTGAACTCTGAGTCCCAGTACTAAAACTCAAAATTCTTCCTCGTTTTGGAAGCAACAAGCCTGAAACCTTGAACAAAGACTGTTGACATCTAGTGGAAGCCATAGGAATTGCAATCTGGGAGCTGGATTTGGATATGCCCCTAAAAAATCTGGTTGGTTTGTCTTTGGAATTTCAATGCACCAGAGTACACATGTCAATCAGGACCTCTCCCTGGGCAGTCCTAGCAGTTGTCTTATATATGGCTATACACAGACAAGTTATATTTGCATGATATTGCATAATTAATTCATCAATAACATTTTGTTGTGACAGACCAATACTGGTTCAAAACATGTGACAGACCAACATCTCACGAGGCTCTAAGCGGAAACCTTGAAACTGAGATGTCTTTTGTTCATTCTCAAAACAAGGTCTGGGCGTACTGCCAAATTTAATCTACTGATAGTGAGGATTTGTACAGTCAGCCACCTTCATGAACACAGGAATTTGTTTATAGAACAACACATGAATAGAACACAGAAATTAGTTATAATAACAGCACAAACATAAAAATTCCATTACAGTAGAAATTAGTAGAAATAAAGAAAAACCCTTGAATGTGTTAGGTGTATCCAAACTCTTGTCTGGTACTATATATATATATAAAACCACAACTAAGGACACAAACATTTTCACAAATGAAAAAGAAAATGGAAATAATGCAACTAAACAATAATTGTTTGCATGGCAAAGAGGGACTATGCATTTAATTGCAATTCATCTGACCACTCTTCATAACATTCTGGAGTAAATGCAAATTGCCAGCATACAAACTGAGGCAGCAGACTTTGTGAAAATTAATATTTGTGTCATTCTCAAAACTTTTGGCCACGACTGTATGTGTGGTCTTGTTATTCTATCCTCGTGGGGATCTGAAATCCCCAAAGGTCCCCACAAGTATAGTAAAACAAGAATAATTCTACCACAAAGACTATTTTAAGCTTAGGGGTTAGGTTTATGGTTAGAATTAGGTTTAGGTTTAAGGGTTAGCTTTAGAGTAAGGCATTAGTTTTAGGATTTTGATTAGGGTTATGGGTTAGGATAAAGGTTAGGGTAAGGGGTAAGGGAAAATATGATTTTGAATGGAATTCAATTTTAGGTCCCCACGAGGATAGAAAAACAAGTGTGCGTGTGTGTGCATCTATTACTTACACATACATGTCAGTACATACACACAAAACCTATGTCACATGGGGGAGAGGTGTTGTGCCGTGAGGTGTGGCTTTATTTAGATTTTTAAAACCAGGTTTGCTGTTCACTTGCTCTATATGAGTTGGAAGGGATTTCCATGCAATCATGGCTCTATATACTGTATGTCTTCCTGAATTTGTTCTGGACCTAGGGACTGTGAAAATAACCCTGGTGGCATGTCTGGTTGGGTAAGTATGTCTGTAAGTATGTAAGTTGATTATACAGAAAATTTTGAATTTTCAACACATTTGTATTTCTCACAAAAACAAGAATTGATGCAGTAAATCTCCTCTAATTTGAGCCGAGAGAGACCAACATGCAACAACAGGTGAACATTAGCTTTCTGTGTATGTTGAAGGGCAAGATTTGCTGCACTGTTCTGGGCCAGCTGCAGCTTTTCTAGGTCCTTCTCTGCAGCACTAGCAATAGTAAAAGAAAAACTAGATCCTGCAGGATTTGTTTAGTTGACTTTGGTGTTAAAATGATGAGCATCTCTTTATCACAGATAGAGCTCTCCCCATCTTTACAACAATTGAATCAACACGCCTTCACCATGACAATCTACAGTCTAAGATGACACCAAGCAGTTGAGTTTCCTCAACTTGCTCAACATCCACGTCATTCATTAACAGAATCCTCTGGGGTCTAGAACTTAGGGAATGATTTGTACCAAATACAGTGCTTTTAGTTGTATATATGTTCAGGACTAGTTTACTGCTAGCTACCCATTCCAAAACTGACTGCCCTCTTTGTTTCGGATTGCAGTGATTTCACAAGCTGTGGTTGCTGACATGTGTAATCAAATCCAATCAAATGGTATTTGTCACATACATGTGTTTAGCAGATGTTATTGAGGGTGTAGCGAAATTCTTCTGTTCCTAGCTCTAACAGTATAGTAATATCTATCAGTAATATCTAACCATTTCACAACAATACACACAAATCTAAAGTAAAGGACTAGAATTAAGAATATTTAAATATCGGGCAAGCAATGTCAGAGCGGCATAGACTTAGATACAGTAGAATAGGATAGAAAACATTATATAGACATGAGATGGGTAATGCAAAATATGTTAACAATAGTGACTAGTGTTCCATTATTGAAGTGGCCAGTGATTCCAAGTCTATGTATATAGGGCAGCAGCCTCTAGGGCAGCAGCCTCTAATGTGCTAGTGATGGCTAACAGAATTTAAGTCTGATGGCTTTGGAATAGAAGCTGTTTTTCAATCTCTCGGTCCCAGCTTTGATGTACCTGTACTGACCTCGCCTTCTGGATGATAGCGGGATGAACAGGCAGTGGCTCGGGTGGTTGTTGTCCTTGATGATCCTTTTGGCCTTCCTGTGACATCAGGTGCTGTGGGTGTCCTGGGCAGACCGCACCACCCTCCGGAGAGCCCTGGGGTTGCGGGCGGTGAAGTTGCCATACCAGGCGGTGATACAGCCTGACAGTATGCTCTGAATTGTACATATGTAAAAGTTTGTCAGGGTTTTACGTACCAAGTCAAATGTATTCAGCCTCCTGAGGCCTTCTTCACAACACTGTCTTTGTGGGTGGACCATTTCTGTTTGTCAGTGATATGTACGCCGAGGAACTTGAAGCTTTCCACCTTTTCCACTGCGGTCCCATTGATGTGGATAGGGGGGTGCTCCCTCTGCTGTTTCCTGAAGTCCATGATCAACTCCTTTGTTTTGTTGACGTTGGGTGAGAGGTTATTTTCCTGGCACCACACTCCCAGGGCCCTCTCCTCCTCCCTGTAGGCTGTCTCGTCATTGTTGGTAATCAGGTCTACTACTGTTGTGTCGTCTGCAAACTTGATGATTGAGTTGGAGGCATGCGAAGCCACGCAGTCATGGGTGAACAGGGAGTACAGGAGGGGGCTGAGTCATCAGCGTAAATAGACACACAGACGTGGGGAGAGAAGGCAATACACTAAAAAATACTAAATGGACTGTTAATTAATATGGTTCTTGGTTTCTTCCAAAATATACATTTCTCCCAACGACATGCAAGCTTTGCAAGACCTCACACTGCTAAATGAAATATATGATAAAACATATCACTCTGGGTTATTGGCTCCACAGCAAGCCTGCTGGGTAGCAGCGAACTCAATACTTGAGTAGCAGCGAACTCAATACTCCACACTCACAGCACAGCTTTACACCCATTACAGATCCAAGCAGGTAGCGTAATCATGTCTCTGGATTTGTCACAAATGGCATCCTATTCTGTATATTGTGCACTCTTTTGGGGACTACTTTGGATCAGTACCTGTAGGGTTGTGGTCAAAAGTATGCACTTTATAGGGAATAGGTTGCCATTTGTGGTGCACTTCTGTTTCTGCTCAAGGATACACAGAAAAGACGGTTCCTCAAGGGTTCTTTGGGAAGGGTGATGGTTCTATATGGAACCATACTGACTCAAAGAATCCTTTGAGCCATTAAATGGGTCTTTGCAGTTCATAAAATAGTTATTTCCTCTTTTAGTGATTATCGAAATGTAGGTGTGGCGGCTCATTCAAATATTTTGAAGCGTGGTTTAAGTGCAGCTTTTTTTTGTGTAACCATGAATGAGAGTGTCATTCCAGTTGATCTAATGTGTTGTGTCAAAACATTACAGGTTAAGAATGACTAATACCAATTATGGTGTCTCATTGCAGGGATGCCACACCTGATTCTACTTGTCATTTAACACAATAAGGAATTTCAACTACATAATATGGCTAACCAGAATAAAAAAAGCTAATTTTGTAGAAAGAACAGTTCACATTAATTAAGGAAGGCTCTTTATGGAACCATTCTCCATAAAGGTTCTATAAAGAACCATATGAAAAAAGGGTTGTATGCATAATGTAATAGAATCCTACTCTGATGTGTTCTGCCGACAACTACATATCTTGCATATATTGTTTTGTTTTAGTATGTTTCATTGAAAGTGGCTAATATTGCGTTTATTCGATCACAATTGCCACAGTAAAGGGAAACACTGATAGTGTTAACTAACAGGGAAAACTCTAGAAAGTTTGAGTGAAGTTCAATCGCATTCTTCTCTCTGTGGGCTGATACAGTACAGTCTCGGGGCTACTGCAACCCCGCGCACACATGCAGTTTACAGGGAACATTGGTGTCCACATACTTTTGTATATATAGTGTACTTAAAGGTCCTCATTCCTACTTTATTCAATGGAATTTGGAGCTTTGTAAGATTGTGAAGTAACTACTGTAGATTTATTGGTTACAAGTTTGGCAGTCCAAGCAACTATGTTCAACCAACCAAATTGATTATTATGCAAAGGTCTGGGGAGACTAATCTATGAGACTACCTAAACCATCCAAACTGGAACAACCATTTCTCTATACAACCATTGCTGCGTACAATAGAAAACTAATTCACATCACAAAATCATGTTCGGTTGATCTTGAATTGTGGATTGGGAGACCAAAAGATTTTGCCTGTTTAAGTATGCATATATTTACCTTCCCTCTCTGTTTACCACTCAGTGGTAATCTAGCCAGAGCCAATTACAACAAGATGTGTTTCTCCCTGACGTGATTGTACTGCATGCGTCCCGAATGGCACCTTATGCCCTTTATAGTGCACTAAAATGTCTAGGGTCCTGGTGCACTACTAGTCCATAGGGCTCAGATCAAAAGTAGTTCACTACATAGGGAATAGGGTGTCATTTGGGACAGTATTTGTGTTACTTTGGCACTTGGGGGAATTAAAGAAAGCAGTCCTCAAGTTACATTTCATCAGTTATGAGAACCTCTTCTGCCAGCCTCAAGACAATTAGCAAGTCAGGCTGCTGGGGTAGGAAGCTACAGCATGGGCCTCGCTAGCGCCCTACCTCTCCAGACATAATAAATATTAAGTCAGTCATTCTCTTCCTTTCTGTTCTGTAGAGTTAATTAAAGTGTGGACTGTTTATATTTGAATTTGACGCTTCACATTAATCAACATCCACACCTCCTGTCCGGGTTGGAGTGTTATGAAGAACCGCCCCCAGATTTTATAATGGGGGAGGGTGTAACGTGCGTGGGTCTCCAGAGGTGGGGGGAGTCCAGACGATAACAGTCGCCTCAGATTGTGTAGTAGACATCTAGTATGTGAAGGTGACTTCTAAACGTGTCTTTGTTGTTCTGTTTCAGAAACACACAGGGAAGGAAGGTAAGGCAGGGGCTAGAATAAGGGAACAGCTCAGGAAGTACTGGCATCTAAGCAGCTAAGCCTAAAGATTCCCATTATTTTCAGATGAATGTCATATCAGATAGAGGGTTGCAGGAACCCAGCTTCAAACAAACTGTGCAGCCATACAAAATTAATCCTACCCTCACATCCTCATCAGAATGTTGTTTTCTGGGGTGGGTTAGTGTAGCCTAATTGAGTTGTGGTGCAGTAGTTGTATGAGTTATCTTCAGCAGTCCCTAATTGCTTTGTGTGTGTGTGTGTATGTATGTGTGTGTATATGTATGTGTATGTGTGTGTGCTGCCTGAACAGAAGAAAGCATTCAAGACAGGCAACCACCAGTTCCTGTTAGAAGCCCACTGATCCTGATTCATAATTGATACATGAACCACCCAATGCTACGGTTTAAATATCTGATCCTACACCATATTCTCGCTCCTATCTATAATGTATGCTCTCTGCTGGACTTGTTTTGACTCCAAATCTCCAATACTATACTGAACAAAAATATAAACACAACATGCAACAATTTCTAAGATTTTACTGAGTACAGTTCATATAAGGGAATAAGTCAATTAAAATAAATTCACGACACAGCCCTTCGCATAGAATTGATCAGGCTATTCATTGTGGCCTGCAGAATGTTGTCCCACTTCTCTTCAATGGCTGTGGGAAGTTGCTAGATATTAGCGGGAACTGGAACACGCTGTCATACACGTCGATCCAGAGCATCCCAAACCTGCTCAATGGGTGACATCAAATCAAAAATTAAATAAAATTGTATTTGTCACATATACATATTTAGCAGATGTTATTGCAGATGTAGTGAAATGCTTGTGTTCCTAGCTCCGACAGTGCAGTAGTATCCAACAAAATACAACAATACACACAAATCTAAAAGGAAGAGAATGTAAGAAATATATAAATATTAGGACGAGGAAATTTAAGCCAAAATTCTTCAGCCTCCTGAGGTTGAAGAGGCGTTTTTGCGCCTTCCTCACCACACTGTCTGTGTGGGTAGATCATTTCAGATTGTCAGTGATATGTACCCCGAGAAACTTGAAGCTTTTCACTTTCTCCACTGCGGTCCGGTCGATAGGGGCGTGCTCCCTCTGCTGTTTCACCTCCTCCCTGCAGGCTGTCTAGTCATTGCTGGTAATCAGGCCTACTACTGTTGTGTCATCTGCAAACTTGATGATTGAGTTGGAGGTGTGGCCACGCAGTCATGGGTGAACAGGGAGTACAGGATGGGGCTGATCACGCACCCTTGTGGGGCTTCTGTGTTGAGGATTAGCAAAGTGGGGGTGTTGTTTCCTACCTTCACCACCTGGGGGCGGCCCGTCAGGAAGTCCAGGACCCAGTTGCCCAAGCGGGGTTCAGACCCAGGGCCCTGAGCTTATTGATGAGTTTGGGGGGTACTATGGTTGTGAAGTAATTTAGTTCCGTTACCTTTGCAATCTTTGGTACAGGAACAATGGTGTACATCTTGAAGGAAGTGGGGATAGCAGACTGGGATAGGGTGAGATTAAATAGGTCTGTAAACACTCCATCCAGCTGGTCTGCACATGCTCTGAGAACGCAGCTTGGGCTGCCTTCTGGCCGGCAGCCCACAGTCCTTGAGAATGGTGTGCATCGGTGGCACTGTGTTGTCCTCAAAGCGAACGAAGAAGGTGTTTAGCTTGTCTGGGAGCAAAACGTCCGTGTCCGCAATATGGCTGGTTTTCCCTTCATAATCCACGATTGTCTGTAGACAAAGATAAAAAGAGTTAAAGAGAGTTAAAAAGGTCTGCAGGTCTGGGACAGGTAGCACGTCCAGTGAACAGGTCAGGGTTCCATAGCCGCAGGGAGAACAGTTGAAACTGGAACAGCAGCACGACCAGGTGGACTGGGGACAGCAAGGAGTCATCAGGCCAGGTAGTCCTGAGGAATGGTCCTAGGGTTCAGGTCCTCCGAAAGAGAGTAAGAACGAAAGAAAGAGAAAGACAGAAAGACAGAAAGAAAGAGAGAAAAGGAGAGAGAATTAGAGAGAGCATACTTAAATCCACACAGGACACAGGATAAGACAGGAGAAATACTCCAGATATAACAGACTGACCCTAGCCCCCCGACACATAAACTACTGCAGAATAAATCCTGGAGCCTGAGACAGGAGGGGTCGGGAAACACTGTGGTCCCGTCCGACGATACCCGCGGACAGGGCCAAACAGGGAGGATATAACCCCACCAACTATGCCAAAGCACAGCCCCCACACCACTGGAGGGATATCTTCAACCACCAACTTACCATCTTGAGACACGCCTGAGTATAGCCCACGAAGATCTCTGCCACGGCACAACCCAAGTGGGGGCGCTAACCCAGACAGGAAGATCACGTCAGTGACTCAACCCACTCAAGTGACGTACCCCTCCTAGGGACAGCATGGAAGAGCACCAGTAAGCCAGTGCCTCAGCCCCTGTTATAGGGTTAGAGGCAGAGAATCCCTGTGGAGAGAGGGGAACCGGCCAGGCAGAGACAGCAAGGGCAGTTAAGTTGCTCCAGTGCCTTTCTGTTCACCTTCACACGTACGGCAGGACCAAATCGTAAAGATAGGTAGGAGCAAGCCCATGTAATGCTTTGTAGGTTAGCAGTAAAACCTTGAAATCAGTCTCTGGCAACATGTCTGGAGGACATTCCTGCAGTCAGCATGCCAATTGCACACTCCCTCAAACTTCAGATGTCTGTGGCAAAAGTGCACATTTTAGATTGGCCTTTTATTTTCCAAAGCACAGCGTGCATCTGTGTAAGCATCATGCTGCTTAATCAGCTCCTTGATATGCCACACCTGTCAAGTGGATGGATTATCTTGGCAAAGGAGAAATGCTCACTAACAGGGATGTAAACACATTTGTGCACAACATTTTAGAGAAATAAGCTTTTTGTGTGCATGCAAATGTTCTGGGATCTTCTATTTCAAGGTCATGAAACATGGGACAAAGACTTTACATGTTGTGTTTATATTTGTTTTCAGTGTAGAAGCCCTGTGCAGAGGCAGCCATTTGCAGGGTTTGGTCAAAGTAATATGAGGGCTTATGCCAAACTGCTGAATCTCCACCTTATGATTTCACATGTGAAATGTCCATGTTTTAAACATGTAAAATGTTATTTCACATGTGAAATCATGTGAAACCATCCATGTGGTTTTGGAACACTCATGTTTCACGTGTGGATTTTCACATGATCACATAACCTTTCACGTGAAATTATGTGGTTTCGGAACACTTCACATGTGGATATTTTCCACGCAAACCAAATTGAGCCGTTAGGATGACCTAAGAACTTCACACAGTGTTTTCAACTTACCCAATGTAATCATGTGTGTCAAATATGTATGTTTATACAGTAATTCTTGTTCAACATATCTTCAACTGGGATTTGAACTCACAAATTATTGATTGATGGAATACTGATCTTCCTGCTACACTGCCATGTCTGTGTCAATAACTGATTTCACTTGGATTCCTACACTTTGGACTTCAAAGTAAATTTCAGCTTTGTAAAAAATACACTCAAGAAAATATTATATTTATCATAGTGATTCAGGAGTAACATTAAAACAGAATAATATTCCCCACCAACATTAGACAACTATACAGAAAACCCTAAAATTGCTGAAATAAGTCAATTAAATCAAGGATGAGAGAATAGTCAGATGAACTGATAACAAAAATAACAGTGCAGATAGCCCTCCTTTTCTAAGTGCAGATATTAATTATACTTAATGAATCTGTAGGGGACTTCTGACAATGCTATAGATTTTGTAGGGCAGCAAAAAGATCTTAGTACCCCAAATCCAGAGGTTTGAGTTCAAATCCCAGGTGGGGTCATGTTGGAAAGTCTGCAGGAAGTGATCATGTCATATGAATTCATATTGATTAAAATGCTTACACTATTTTAGCTGAACAGCGTACCACTTACCTTAAAACACCCATATCATTCCATTACTTCCCTTACAAAATCATATTTTCACATGTGAAAACAAAAATCTGCAGTTTTAATATGTAAATAACTTTCACATGTGAAAATCGAATTTGCACCATCACATGTGAAAATCCAACTCTCACGTGTGGAATTGCATTTTCGCATGTGAAAAACATTCACATTAAAAATCTAATTTGTTTCCATATGTTTGATGTCTTTGATACTGTTCCCTTTATTCCATTCCAGCCATTACTATGAGCCCATCCTCCTATAGCTCCTCCCATCTGATTTAATGGTATTAAATTGTGAAATTTTGCATCCCTACGTTGTCACATTTATTTCACATGAGATCATGTTTTTACATGTGCTCAAATATTTAACCCTGTGTAGTTTCATGTTCTCTCATGTTACTTTACAAGTTGTTACATGTTATCACATTAACTTTACATAAGATCACATGTGAAATTAATGTGGTTTTTCCATAAGGGCCAGCCTACTACAACTACTGCTACAACTACTAAAAAAACACTCTAACCCTCCACCCCATACCCCTTGTCGATCTGGACATAGGAAATGTAACTAAAGTCTTCAAGAGATTGCTTCCCAGCCTCCCTCCACCCCCTCCTATACTCAGCATACAACCGACTGCATAGGGCACGGCAGACGCCACTCAGCCATTTCCTGGCATGGTTAATTTATAGATCCATGCTGGTACTCACACTGGGCGAACCAACAACTCCTGCTTTATTCATTCTTGGATGCTTCCCAAATGGCACCCTATTTATTCCTTTCCTAGTGCATTACATTTTGACCTGGGCCCATAGTGCTTTGGGAGTAGGTGCCATTTGGGACTCCTGCTGGGCAGGATTCCTGGAACCAAGGATTCCTGCTCAGTGCGTTCCTGTCTATCCATGGCTTTGTGTGCAGAATGGCAATGGCAGTAGAAGCATCCCTTCTGTCCTCATGGATATTGTAACTATCATGAGCATGCCATTAGATTATTACACTAAAAAACTACAGTGCCCCACAGGATCGACAGCACTATGGAGAGCTACGGTGCCAGTCCCATGGACAACTCAACCAGCAAGCTCAATGGACAGCTCAACCAGCATGCACCATGCACAGTTTAACCTGGACCGCTACACAACAAGCACTATGGACAGCTCTGGATGAGTGATAGAAAGTTTCTCAATGACACTGAGTAATAGTTCAAATGTTACACTAGTCAAATGCTTTATGCATGGATAATCACTTTTATATACAGCATCTTCAACTCAAAATGAAATGTAGTTAATGAGAGAATGGCCGAATCCTTTTCTGAATTACACAGCATGCGGCCATTGGAATCCATGTCCAAGTGCACAATGACAGATATTTCACCTAGTCAGCTTTGGGATACGAACCGGCTATCTTTCCGTTACTGGCCCAACACTCTAAACTGCTAGGCTACCTGCTAGGCTACCATTATGCTAGTTTTCTGTTTGGCTGAAGAGTCACAGCCTTTAACTGTCTTCTGTTTTAACCTCACATTCAAACACATTGCACTACTTCCGGGTTGGAGCGAGCGGTCGCATCCGCACTTCAGTCTGCAGGTAGTATAACTTTTCATTACATTTCATTATAGTACAACGGTTTGATTTGTCTAATCTTAGCAATTTCTTCTTAGCTAGCTACATAGCCGTCTTTGTAACAAAGATAATTGCGTAATTATCGTATTTCGTCGTCCTAACGTAGTCTACACTGCTATCTGCCCAGCAGCTAGCCAGCAGCTAGCCAGCTAGCAAACGTCCACCGTCTACCGAATAGCAGCACTGTAGAAACTATTACACTCAACTGAACGACTTGATTAGTGTAGTGTTAGCTAGCTACATAGTTGTCTTTGCTGTCTTCGTATCCAAGATAATTGTGTAGTTTAGAGTGTGTAGTCTTAGAGTGATTATCTTAATTTACCGAGGCTAGCTAGCCAGCTATTTGTCGTCCTTAACGTAGGAGACACTGCTAGCTAGCCAACAGCTAGCCAACGTCTACCGAATAGAACTACCGCACTCAACAACCCGGTCACATTCCGCTTCGCTCCACAGGTAGTATCACATTTTCATTTCATTTCATTACAGTACAACGGTTTGATTTGTTTGATCGTAGCTAGCTACATAGCTAGCTACATCTTTTGTATCAAAGATAATTGTGTAGTCTAGAGCGATTTTCTAGGTTAGCTAGCCAGCTATTGTCGTTCTTTTAACGCAACGTAACATAATCAACACTGCTAGCTAGCCAGCTAGCCCCCGAATAGCAGCACTGTAGAAACTATTACACTCAACGGAACGACTTGATTAGTGTAGTGTCAACAATGCAGCCACTGCCAGCTAGCCTACTTCAGCAGTACTGTATCATTTTAATCATTTTAGTCAATAAGATTCTTGCTACGTAAGCTTAACTTTCTGAACATTCGAGACGTGTAGTCCACTTGTCAATCCAATCTCCTTTGCATTAGCGTAGCCTCTTCTGTAGCCTGTCAACTATGTGTCTGTCTATCCCTGTTCTCTCCTCTCTGCACAGACCATACAAACGCTCCACACCGCGTGGCCGCGGCCACCCTAATCTGGTGGTCCCAGCGCGCACGACCCACGTGGAGTTCCAGGTCTCCGGCAGCCTCTGGAACTGCCGATCTGTGGCCAACAAGGCAGAGTTCATCTCAGCCTATGCCTCCCTCCAGTCCCTCGACTTCTTGGCACTGACGGAAACATGGATCACCACAGATAACACTGCTACCCCTACTGCTCTCTCTTCGTCCGCCCACGTGTTCTCGCACACCCCGAGAGCTTCTGGTCAGCGGGGTGGTGGCACCGGGATCCTCATCTCTCCCAAGTGGTCATTCTCTCTTTCTCCCCTTACCCATCTGTCTATCACCTCCTTTGAATTCCATGCTGTCACAGTTACCAGCCCTTTCAAGCTTAACATCCTTATCATTTATCGCCCTCCAGGTTCCCTCGGAGAGTTCATCAATGAGCTTGATGCCTTGATCAGCTCCTTTCCTGAGGACGGCTCACCTCTCACAGTTCTGGGCGACTTTAACCTCCCCACGTCTACCTTTGACTCATTCCTCTCTGCCTCCTTCTTTCCACTCCTCTCCTCTTTTGACCTCACCCTCTCACCTTCCCCCCCCCTATTCACAAGGCAGGCAATACGCTCGACCTCATCTTTACTAGATGTTGTTCTTCCACTAACCTCATTGCAACTCACCTCCAAGTCTCCGACCACTACCTTGTATCCTTTTCCCTCTCGCTCTCATCCAACACTTCCCACACTGCCCCTACTCGGATGGTATCGCGCCGTCCCAACCTTCGCTCTCTCTCCCCCGCTACTCTCTCCTCTTCCATCCTATCATCTCTTCCCTCCGCTCAAACCTTCTCCAACCTATCTCCTGATTCTGCCTCCTCAACCCTCCTCTCCTCCCTTTCTGCATCATTTGACTCTCTATGTCCCCTATCCTCCAGGCCGGCTCGGTCCTCCCCTCCCGCTCCGTGGCTCGACGACTCATTGCGAGCTCACAGAACAGGGCTCCGGGCAGCCGAGCGGAAATGGAGGAAAACTCGCCTCCCTGCGGACCTGGCATCCTTTCACTCCCTCCTCTCTACATTTTCCTCCTCTGTCTCTGCTGCTAAAGCCACTTTCTACCACGCTAAATTCCAAGCATCTGCCTCTAACCCTAGGAAGCTCTTTGCCACCTTCTCCTCCCTCCTGAATCCTCCTCCCCCCTCCTCCCTCTCTGCAGATGACTTCGTCAACCATTTTGAAAAGAAGGTTGACGACATCCGATCCTCGTTTGCTAAGTCAAACGACACCGCTGGTTCTGCTCACACTGCCCTACCCTGTGCTCTGACCTCTTTCTCCCCTCTCTCTCCAGATGAAATCTCGCGTCTTGTGACGGCCGGCCGCCCAACAACCTGCCCGCTTGACCCTATCCCCTCCTCTCTTCTCCAGACCATTTCCGGAGACCTTCTCCCTTACCTCACCTCGCTCATCAACTCATCCCTGACCGCTGGCTACGTCCCTTCCGTCTTCAAGAGAGCGAGAGTTGCACCCCTTCTGAAAAAACCTACACTCGATCCCTCCGATGTCAACAATTACAGACCAGTATCCCTTCTTTCTTTTCTCTCCAAAACTCTTGAACGTGCCGTCCTTGGCCAGCTCTCCCGCTATCTCTCCCTGAATGACCTTCTTGATCCAAATCAGTCAGGTTTCAAGACTAGTCATTCAACTGAGACTGCTCTCCTCTGTATCACGGAGGCGCTCCGCACTGCTAAAGCTAACTCTCTCTCCTCTGCTCTCATCCTTCTACATCTATCGGCTGCCTTCGATACTGTGAACCATCTGATCCTCCTCTCCACCCTCTCAGAGTTGGGCATCTCCGGCGCGGCCCACGCTTGGATTGCGTCCTACCTGACAGGTCGCTCCTACCAGGTGGCGTGGCGAGAATCTGTCTCCTCACCACGCGCTCTCACCACTGGTGTCCCCCAGGGCTCTGTTCTAGGCCCTCTCCTATTCTCGCTATACACCAAGTCACTTGGCTCTGTCATAACCTCACATGGTCTCTCCTATCATTGCTATGCAGACGACACACAACTAATCTTCTCCTTTCCCCCTTCTGATGACCAGGTGGCGAATCGCATCTCTGCATGTCTGGCAGACATATCAGTGTGGATGACGGATCACCACCTCAAGCTGAACAAGACGGAGCTGCTCTTCCTCCCGGGGAAGGACTGCCCGTTCCATGATCTCGCCATCACGGTTGACAACTCCATTGTGTCCTCCTCCCAGAGCGCTAAGAACCTTGGCGTGATCCTGGACAACACCCTGTCGTTCTCAACCAACATCAAGGCGGTGGCCCGTTCCTGTAGGTTCATGCGCTACAACATCCGCAGAGTACGACCCTGCCTCACACAGGAAACGGCGCAGGTCCTAATCCAGGCACTTGTCATCTCCCGTCTGGATTACTGCAACTCGCTGTTGGCTGGGCTCCCTGCATGTGCCATTAAACCCCTTCAACTCATCCAGAACGCCGCAGCCCGTCTGGTGTTCAACCTTCCCAAGTTCTCTCACGTCACCCCGCTCCTCCGTTCTCTCCACTGGCTTCCAGTTGAAGCTCGCATCTGCTACAAGACCATGGTGCTTGCCTACGGAGCTGTGAGGGGAACGGCACCTCAGTACCTCCAGGCTCTGATCAGGCCCTACACCCAAACAAGGGCACTGCGTTCATCCACCTCTGGCCTGCTCGCCTCCCTACCACTGAGGAAGTACAGTTCCCGCTCAGCCCAGTCAAAACTGTTCGCTGCTCTGGCCCCCCAATGGTGGAACAAACTCCCTCACGACGCCAGGACAGCGGAGTCAAACACCACCTTCCGGAGACACCTGAAACCCCACCTCTTTAAGGAATACCTAGGATAGGATAAAGTAATCCTTCTCACCCCCCCCCCTTAAAATATTTAGATGCACTATTGTAAAGTGGCTGTTCCACTGGATGTCATAAGGTGAATGCACCAATTTGCTCTGGATAAGAGCGTCTGCTAAATGACTTAAATGTAAATGTAAATGTAAACAGAAAGGCTATTGCCCAAATAGTGCACTACTTTTGACCAGAAGCCAAATTTACATTAAAAGAGAACGGCCTTGGTTACAGGCAGCAGAATGTGTTGCATATTTAATCATGAGAAAAAAAAAGAAGAAAAAAAGTTTTAGAAAAGTGGACTGATACCAAGCTCATAAAAGACAAATGACGTTTATTGAAATTGGGCACTCTGCCAATGGATGCACTGATCCCCAAATGGCCATGAGGGTTTTCTTTTTCATCCATCTGTAAGTTCCAAAATGATACATCAAACATTCATCATGTCTTGAATGTGTTTTTAATATTGAATGTCAGGGTAATGATAAAGAGAGACTGAGATTTACATTTGAGGCAGTCGACTGGAACTTCAGGTAAGGGATATGAGAGGCTGCACTGGGGAAATATCTGCATGTAATACACCAGGCACAAGTTTTCCCCCTAAACCCTTCATCACTCACACACACACACACACACACACACACACACACACACACACACACACACACACACACACACACACGCACGCACGCACGCACGCACGCACGCACGCACGCACACACACACACACACACACACACACACACACACACACACACACACACACGCACACACGCACACACGCACACACACGCACGCACGCACGCAGGCAGGCAGGCAGGCAGGCAGGCACGCACACACGCAATTTACCAATCCCAACCATGCACACACACCCATCCACTGTGAGGCAGACTGGCTCCAGCATGATGTGCCCGTCCTATGTGGATGTATCCCAGCCTCCGGGCCCCATCTCTTACCATCACTCACCAGACAGGCAGCCACCTGCTGGAATTCCCCCTTGATCAACGGCAGGACAGGCCTGTTTTTGAGAACTCCTGCTCTCTCCCATCACACCAGAACAGACAATACCAGATGTCACTGCAGCATCCCAGGACGGGGATAAAAAGGACAGAAAACAAAGGAAGAGGAGAAACATTTAAATTCCTTTGTCGTTCCTCTGCGATTCCAGTAGCCAGCAAACCGCCTGCAACAGATTCAGTCGTGTGTGTGACTCAGGGGATAAGTCATTTAATGAGCGTGATCATTTCCAATGGCAGGATGAACTGGACTCTGGCCAGCCCTAGTCCTGCTCTGCTCATTTGCCTGGCATACAAAGCCCCATTATGAGTGTGGAGCTAGCAACAGTGTAAGTTCCCTAAGAGTAGTGTCACGACTTCCTCCGAAGTTGGTGC